>NC_050581.1:170707415-170789915 GCF_011100635.1 Trichosurus vulpecula
AGCGGAGTCCCCCATCCGGTGGCTGGATTCACTGTGTGTGTCCTACGGATTACCACTGCAGTCTCAAACCGGGGACTTCTGTGGTCCCTGCGCAGTACATCCAGTAAGTGAGCCAAAAGGCAGCCTCCCTCTGGCTGATCCCAGTGAAACCTGGCAAGGAAGACCTCATCCCAGAACATGGAGAGTGCTAGATGGGAAATGGACAAGTAATGCCACCGGGATAACAGAGAAGCTGATTAGATGATGCTCATGGTGCAAAACTGATTTTGACTGGGAGACCACTGCCTTGCCTCGAGCAACTGGTTTTCAACACACCATTCCATAAATATCTAAAACCAAGGAGAGCTTCCTCTTGAAGGTTCAATTTTTCTAGTAATTTTTAGTACAGTTGCATCTTTGGAAGAACATCCTGGTTAATGCCAAGCTTGTAGCTTTGATCCAGGGGGAGCCGCGTGGGGGAAGTGTCAGTCTGCTGAAGCAGTTTTTCCCTGACTTAAATCCATCCTATACTCCTGTTCAGTGCTGCATTCTGACAGGCACCCTGTTTGCTAGCAGTAAGAAAAAATAGGCTTCTGACTCTTTGAAACAATGAAGTATGAAGAAATTTTAGTGGGGAGTTTCTGGCTTAATTTTTCAGCCTTTGCCACCCATGCAGGAGAACATTGCTGTAAATATTGCAGCCATCTAGCCAGATTATAGTCCTTGAAAAGTGGCTGCTGAAAATCAGGGTTGTCAAATTTCAAGTGAAATTAAAAAAAAAACAACTGAATAACAAAATACATTAAAGTTTCATCAAAATAATTTTAAGATTCCCTTCCCCCCCTGAGATTTTCTTTGATATTACCTTTCATTTATATTTTCTATGTCTTGGATGTCAAGAGTTGTTTGCATGTTATCTCTGCCTTTAAACTGTAAACTACTTGAGGGCAGAGGGACCGTGTTTTCCCCTTTCTTTGTACCCCTCAAGCTCAGCGCAGAGGCTGGGCACCACAGGAAGTGCTTCCTGAACAAAAGCTTGTTGATTGAGTGACTGGCACTAGCCACACTGGAGCCCAAAACAAAAGAAGGATGAGAGAGAGAGAATGGCCTGTCACAATACAGCAACATCCAAATAGTTTCATTACAGTGAGAATTGGAATGGTTTTCCAAGGAATTCCTGGTCGTGATTCAACAATAAGAGCCTGGTAGTCTCCTCCCATCAAAAAAATAACAAAAAACCAAAAATCAAAAGTACCAACTAAAAAGGAAAAATTTTTTAAAAATTAATATGTAAAATACATTTGCATTCTAAATACATGGTGTAAATGTATTGGGCAGGAAACATAAGTGGTGCCATTTGGTTTTGTGGCATTGGTGTGGGCTGGTTAAGGGGGTGGGGGATAAAGTTTGGGGATTGAGATAGCATGAGTATAGCCAGATGGTTGCATTACACATCTTTGGTGTTATTGTTTGCTTCTTAAAGCAGTTGCAGAATTTTGCCCTTGGCAACATTTTTCTCTGTGCTTGGGTGTTCTGCTATGGATTTACTTTTGACAACGTACATTAAAAGAAAAGCCTTGCTTAAAAAAAAAAGTCCTTACGTTTTTGTAAACTTGTGAAGTCAACAGTGTGTTCATACAAATATTTTTTAAATGTTAAATATGTTAGTAAATAGTAGCAGGATTAGATTTTTTTTCCTCAATAAACAGATTAAAACCATATTTTTTAAGTAACACTTTGAACTTTCAGAATGGTCTGTGGAGTTAGAAGGAGGCTGGCGTTATTATTCCAGTGGTAAAGAGTCTTATCCATGTAATAATGAGCTAACTTTTTCCATTACTTATTGTAGGTCCTGAGATTGTGGTTTACCTGTTGCATGTTATCAAAAATACATACTTCGTGGTATTTAGGCTGAGTGGTAGACAACCATGATAGGTAGATGGTTTTTAGCTGCAAGTTTCTTTGACATTTGTTGGAAGTGCTTATCACCCATACCACTAAAATTTACACTTATTTCCTACTGCCAGTAAATTATTCTTTGTTTTCCATCAAAGGGGAGAGGTATTTTTAAAAGGTTTCTCTGACTTAGCTGAAAGAGCTGTATATTCATGAGAGCTTTTTATAGGAGGTTGCTTTAAAGCTCTGTGTATTTTTTCTAAATTATACTGGAATGCGTCAGAATAATTGCAAATGTCCTTTTTACAGTCCAGGCTTCTTTTTTTTCATCACACAAACCAGTGATGGGCACACATGCATCTTCCTTGAGAGACATTTGTGCTCTTTTTGGGCATGAGTTTCAAGTTTTATTTGGAACCAGCAGTACTTAATGAGAAAACAGGAAACTCGCAGCCCTAACCTTATTGCAATCCCTGGCTGGTTTTGCCACCGGTCAAAAGCGAATCCTCCCAATAATGCTCCCATTGTGCTCATCCTATCTGATCAGTTCTTGCAGTGTTTGAGTAAGTCTATCTTACAACATTATAAGATAATCAGCTGCCTTCGAAGGTCCCCATCTGGAGTAGAGAGTTCTTTTACTGAAAGATGTTTTGCCTTTTGGAGCTAGCTCTCGTATTTCATCATCTGTTCTGTAGCGATGCAGTGCATATGAAAAGTCAGTGACTCTGAATCCATCTGTTGTTATTATTTTCCACTGATAATTGGCTTGAACAATGAAATGTCTGTGTCTGTAGCCTTTGAAACTGTACACCCTGTTTATTTTCTGGAGGTCTCATTCCACTCTCCCCCTCCTTTTTTTTGCCTCATTTTGCTCTCAAACTCACAGCAAATGGAGCTCGCGTGAAGATGACATCTCTGACTCTGTGCATCCGTATGTGTCATTCAGCATCTAAATCTTGCCTCCAGATTTTTGTCAAGAGTCCTGTGTCTGTTCGGTGAGCTCCATCCCCCGTGCGCTTTCAGCAAGAAGCCTGGCAGATACACAATGCAAATGCATAGATATCTTACCTGTAATGTAGTATTTATTTCACTTTCCTTATTAAAATATTAATTTAGAGTACAGTATCTTATACCTATGGAATTAGATACTACCTATAATTGTATAATATATTCTGTTGCATCCAGTTTTGCACGATACAGGGCATTAATATTGGATTCCACTAACAGCAGTTCCATTAGCTTGCTCAACCAGTATGAGATATATATGAGCTGGGAGGCATAACTACCAGCCAGAACTGCCAAAACAGTCATTAGAAGCTCCATTGGGATGGACAGAGGCTTTTTCACAGTGATATACTGATTAAATTTTGTTCTATGGTTTATTTGCATCAAGGTTAGATCACCATAATCTAGGGAATCATCTTGTCTAACACCTTATTTAGAAGGTCATTTCCAGGCAAAAATAGTGAGCACTCTAAGAATTCTAAATTCTTGTAGATAATTTATTTGGATCCATTTGGGCCTTTCAGACTCAGTTTACTTTCCTTTCCTTCTCTTCCCCACCTTCCAGTTTATCATTTTCCATGATTCTTTTTCCCCTTTTAGTGAAGAAAAAAATGTAATCTACTCTACTCTGCAGGAATTCAAAACAGGGTAATTAAATGGGTTAGCCTAATAATATTAATAACATGTTGAAATAGTGACACAGTGTTTGAAAACACCTGGACCAGGCCACCTGTGATGAATTGTTTCTAAGTATATGGAATCTATGATTCAGCTTCTAAGCCCCAAAATTAAAGCAGACCCTCTAAAGCAGCACTACCCTCACTACTATCACTACACTGTCCAGCAAGAGTTCTTACCTGGCAGTTTGTGAACTTGCTTTTAAAATATTTTGATAACTATATTTCAAAATAATTAGTTTCCTTTTTAATCCCACATATTTAATTTTATGTGTTTAGAAATATTATTCTAAGAAGGGGTCATAGGCTTTCTCAGGCACTGCCAGTGGGGACCATGACACAGAAAAAGGTTAACATCTTCTGCTTTACAAAATCCTAAAAAAGCTGAGGATCATCTTATTTATATTTCAGTATTAATTACTTAATTCCTAAAGTTACTAAATAACTATTACTAAGATTTAAAGTGTAGGTTCAGAAAGGCAGTAAGCCATCAGTGTGATTTGATGCACTAGGGAGACAAATGGATTCCAGTTACCCTCAGGTTGTTTTTGCTTGTTTTTAATCCTACAGATAGATCCTATTCAGGCCTGGCATAGTTGTTGATTGTAGTTACATTATGAAATGGAAATAATAAGTGGTTAAGGCTATTGAGGGGAAAAAAATATCATCTCCAATAGCCTGTTGAAATGGATGGTTATGGTTGGGTGATATTTCATGACATTTGGGAGGAGACCTTTTGGGATATATTTTAGAAGACAAATAAAACTTCTTAGACCATTTCCCTGAAATGATTAATGAATTTGAGGATTTCTAAAGTAGCCTTTTGTTTATGCTTTCCCAAATTGGATTAAAAATATAGAGATGAGAAAAACTGGCAGTGGTTTGTAATGGATACTTTTGAGAAAAGGAAGGGGTTTCCCTGCCTTGGACAGGTAACTGAACAGTAACTGAACTGTTGTCTTTGGATAGTGGGTTGTTTGGGGTTTTTTTTTTTTGTTTTTTTTTTTGTTTGTTTGTTTTTAAGGAAAGACCCTGAGATATAATTGTATCCCTAGGAAACCCCAATAACATTGTAGCGTGTTAATTTCTTCTTCTTTTTGGATTAGAGTGACTAGAGAACTACCTTCATTTCTGTTAGTGAAAGTCTTAATTGCTAATGAGTACAATTCATTTTAATTGTTATTATAGCAACCCAACATTTAACTGTCTCACCCTTTATTTCCTGTGCCTTGGAGGAGGCTCCCCGACTTGGGGGAGCCTCGGACAGGTAGATTGCTCAGCGGGCGTCCCATCACAGCCAGTTACTCATTTGCTGAGTGTTTGTGTTTATGCAAAGGGGGCCTCTTCCTGCATATTTAATCTCGAGTAAGGCAGTGGCTTTTGTTGTGTTTAGACCACATACCTTCAGTCCTTCCTTACCCTGCCGCCAGTGTAGGGAGCCCAGCGAGCGGGGAGAGCCCGACTGTGTTTCCAACTCTCAACTTTCTACAGTTGGGTGCAAATTAGCCTACAACTCGGTTCGCCTCTCACCATTAATGGGTAAGTTGGTGCTAGAGCAGAGTCGGCTACTTTCATTTCGTTTTAGAAATGCACCAGTTTTAAAACAAAAGATTTTCCTGTCTCTAAGTGCTTAGATCCCTCCATCCAGCCCTCCAGGTCCATTTGGGGGAGGGGAAGGGGTGGTTGTGCTGACTTGGAGCACCGATTCAAGTACAGGTGCTTCTGAAGGGTGTTGCCTTAGAATATATAGCGAAATTCGGAAGTGCAGACGATAGCCTCTTTAAAAATATGAGAGCAGCTTTATTATTCTTCGTACTAACAAATCCTGTTTTGTGACTATCCTGCAGATAATGCTTCCATTGTTTGCTAAAAGCTTTCAAACAGTATTCAAGACAGAACTGTAAAAGCAGCAGCAAGAAACTCTGGTCTTTATTGTCTCCCTCGCTGGGGTCCTCACCAGAACGGCTGTGCTGTAATAGGAAGGTTTTTCTGATGTGGAAATTGAATCGTCTCTTCATTGATATTAATAGCACACTAGAGATGTTAGCCATGATGCACAGAGTACCAGGACTATAGAGTGGGAAACCTGATCTTTCAGGGGGGGAAGAAAAAGATAGTCCTACTGCCTCTGTGTGGGAGACATCCATCCAAGAGGAGAGTCGTGTGTGTGTGTGTGTGTGTGTGTGTGTGTGTGTGTGTGTGTGTGTGTGCATAATGGCATCCTAGGTTAAGTGTTTACTATAGGAATTTTAATCTGGAGTTATTTGCGTTATGTTGTAGGTTATTGCAGTCTTCTTGTTCCTTTGCTATGCCCAGAAACCACAATATTTAGTTTCTAATAATCTTTAAAAATTGAGGATCCCCCCACCCCAGTTTCTTGGAAATCCTTGCAGTGTACCTTTAGCCTCTGTACTGCTATAATTGGGAGAGTTGTAAAAACCTTTTTTCCTTCTCTAGGGAAATATGATAAAATATTTTTAAACACCCCCAAATAGAAAGGGCAAAGCTTCCCAGCAAAATGTGTAAAGAACAGATTATGTTGGAAATGCTTTGGATAGGGGACCCAGGGCATACAAGAAAGAGTTTTAGTTCCCAATTAACTCTTTCCTCCTTTTGAGTAACTCATCTCAACAGAAGAGTGTGCTGTTCCACCACATGTTGGAAAGTGTGAGAATTTAAATAAAATTTCAGCAACCTTCTGAAAATATGTAGGGACTTTGGGTCTTCTTGGGTGCGAATCAGCCTCCAGACTTAGAAGCACTGATTAACAATGAGCTTGCTGAAGGTTCTTAATAACAAAATTACAAATACCATAGCTAATTGTAAGTATATTGCTTTTATTCCTGATTTTTTAAGGGGGAAAAATACTTTTTATGGGGAAAAGTAACTCAGTCAAAGCACCTTCTGTGATTAGCTCTATTGTATTCTTAAATTTTGATTGATAGAGATAATAGTTTTCACTTAAAAATACAGACAGGTACTTTAACTTTCCATGACAATAGCTATTTGCATTTCTTTTATCTTTTTGTTTAACATCTGTGGGGGTTGGGACGGATTTGATTATTAACTCTTATTGCACACTGAGGTAAAAGCTAAAACAAAGCTTTTGTTAAAGCTTCAAAGGTAAAACAGCAAATATTGTTTTTAGGTTTCAACATTTAAAGACTGTTAAAGGATACCTATAAAATATTTCCACATGACCATGACCAGGGCTTTTACTTCTTTGTAAGGTAAGAGAAAGTCGGTTTTCCAAACAAGATGGGCACACTTGGAGTGGCTGGTTCCCTGCCAGATTGGAGGCTTTTCATGTGAAAATGGTTAGGCTGTTGCGGGCGGCTGCATCACACGAGACTGATTTTATTTAGGTGATCCAGGATTTGGTGCTCTTTACGGGCAGCGTCTGATTTGGGGGAGGTCCCAAGGGCAAGGAAAGGCAATCTGAATGTGAGCTGACCTGAGTGGAGGGAGAGGGAAATCGGAGCAGATGTATCAAAAGAAGTAGGTGCCTCTCTGATGGCTGAGATAAACACTTGGGGCAAAGTGGGGCATTTGTCACACACACCTCCCCCCCAAGCCTACATCTTGTCTAAAGCCTGTCAGGTTGCCACCTTGCACAAATATGAGCCCTAGAACTAGCTGAGAGGACCTAGATGTCTTTATCAGGAAAGCTCACCTTAGTGAATTACTGGGGGTGGGAAGTGAGGTGGAGGTATTATTCTTAGAACCCTTTGGGGCTTGTCTGGGGTTTTTCTTGGGGAGGAGGTAGATGAAGTAGAGTTTCTTGTCTGAGTGCTGGGAGCTAAGATCTGACCTGGGGTTACAACTTCTCAGTATGCATAGTAAATTGTTAAATGTTCTTTATCTTATAAAATAAAATCTTTGAAAAACAAGAAAAGTGAAATCCACAAAACTGTTTAAGATTGATGTTAACTAAAGCATAGGTCCTATTTAAAGAGACCCTAGTCCTTGAAAGTTAGCTTATTGTGGTCCTCCCTTCTTGGTGTTCTTAAAGGAAAATCATTGTATGCTACAGGACATCTGGAGGAGCCACATAGGTCTTCTGAGGGAATAAGTAGCCCATCCCTGAAAAGGATAAGAGTTATAATAAGGGTTTAAATCCCGAATTAAACATGAAGTTGGCAAAAGTTTGAAATCTATTTATCTTCATTCAGATCACTTGTTGAGATGTAGACTTACAACTACATAAATGCAGTCAAGCAACCCTGGTTCTGTTGTTAGATTTGTTCACACAATAGAAGTGAAAGTTGGTGTTATTTTAATCAGAGCAGTAGTAAATGGGGTGTCCATCTTTCCTTATGTAATAGAGATCACTGCCTTCCATGTTTACCTGTGCCTCATTCCAGATAGTTGGCAAAGCCTTTTGAGTAATACACAGCTTAAAATAATTTCAAAATGATTATTTGAAAAAATAGTTGTTAACATGATAGCAATAGTAAGTTGGCTATCTGTTGTGAATTTTCTTGGGGTAATGGGAGCTGTATTTCCATGCACACAGTGACATGCCAGCCCAGACTGGTGCCCTCTTGCCTCCAGCTGATAGTCTAGGGTTTGAAGAAAGAGGTTTGGTATGTCAGCACTATTGTCCATAGTATTACCTTAGGTGAAGAATATTGCAAGATGCTGAAAAGACTTCTGGACTATTGCCTAGAATAAAATAAAATCTTAGAAGTTGATGCCATCATGCCCCTTCCTCTTGTTTTAAAATAATAATAAAAATAGAGTAAAACTTCTTATCCTATATGAAGATAACTTTATTTTTTTAATTTATTTTTGTTTTTAGTTTACAACACACTCAGTTCCACAAGTTTTTAAGTTCCAAATTTTCTCTCCCTCTATCTCCTCCCCCTCCCCCCTCCGCAAGATGGCATGTAATCCTCTATAGGTTCTACATATACCTTAGGAAGATAACTTTAGCTCCACACAGCTGCATTTTCGAAGAACACTGACAAGACAGGTGGATTGGAAAAAATTAATCTTTATTATTTCTTTTATTGTTTCTCTTTTACTAAAAGCTCTTAATGATCATTTTAATTCAGTTCTGATATTTTAGCGCTGCCAGTAAAGCAACCAAGTCAATATTTGAAATGGAAAATGTTCAGTGTTCAGTACTGAGAGAAAAGCAAGTTTATAAAAATAAAATTGTAACTCAAATTCTGAAACTGATGTTTTGTGTTTCAAAATTGATGGAATGGAATTATTTCTTTCTAGTCTGAGATTTCAGATTCTTTTGGCAAGTGTCTTGTCCGTGGCAGGCTTATGGGTCCATCTCTTTTTCTTTATTTTCTTGTCTATCTTGTTGACACACTGGTTAGTTTAGTGTGGTAGCAAACAACTGGTGAACTATTAATCTTGCCTATGCAATGCTAACAAAAATATCCTTCAAGTTAATTTGCCAACATGCACATACAACTCAATTTCTTGAGAATATACAATAGAGAGAGGGATTATGGGGATAATTTTGAGGTATATTTTAGCATGTCTATAGATACAGGCTTCATTTGGACACATACTGAAGTGCTTAAGTCAAAATTAAAAAGAAAAAAACATACTTCACACAGGACAATCAAGTTTCACAAGGTGAACTTAGGGAAAAATAAAGCTTATCTTGTTTGAAGATCAGTATAAAATAAGGGGTGTTTATCATATAATATATATTTTATGATTACTTTTCAAATAACTATCACACTGAGAAATCAATTAAGGAGGGACTAATATGTTTTTTGTTTAGGCAATGTTCTTGTCCCTACTTTTATTTACTTGCTGTAAAGGCAAAAAGGGAAATAGGCCTAGTAGCTGACAGAAATTGGTCCTGCAGGTTTGCAAGCAATACTAGAGATAACCTTATTCAAAGTAGGCATTTTCAGCAGTTTTTAAAAAATTAAATTTTAATATTGTCCACTTGTTTCCCAGTTCTGTGTGATAGCAAACCTTATCTGCATTGCAAAACACAATACCACAGGTTTGGCTGCCAAACATGTGAAAAATAGACATAGTTTAATAGATAAACAGGAAAATTAGTTTAATGTGCATATATAGGATAGCATCTCAAGTAGCAAGGGGAGTGGAGAAAAGCTCTTTATTGCTTTGCATTTAATAGAATATGCCAAAAGTTCAATTTAAGAGTTGATGAAAGGTTTAGGTGAAATTTCTTGTGTATATGATATTTATTATAACTTGTTTGTGAATACCACTGAGCTGTCAAGTTATTGGCAGTAACGAATTTACGGTTCCACCCTGTACCTTGTATATGGAAAAAAAAAAGAAAAGAAAAACTGCAGAATGTAGCCATTCCTTAATGTTTTCCTTCCTAATCATCATTAGTCCCATATGAGGGAGTTTTTACCACTGGGTAAAGCAATCATAGTGACATAGTTCAGCAAAAAAGAACCACAATTTTCATTTTTGTTTTGAATCTTTTTTATATAAAAGCAAAAAATCCTTTTCACGGGATGCAAAATAATAATATATGACACAAAGCTGGGGTTTTCCCCCACCTAAATGGTGAACTGTTAGGGCAAAACCCTCCAGTTTCCTCCTACAGTAAACATGAAAATTATGATTTCACTCAGAGGGTAATTTTTTTTTCCTTCCAGTTTTAATGGCAAGAATCTGCACTTGCTTGTGAAAATGTCAAAAATTGGCCTTGGATCAATTTCTCAAAAATAGTACACACCAAAGAACCTCCTTTTTTTCTTTTTAGTCCTCATGAAGAAAAATATAATTTTTTCTCATGTTAGTTTCCTTTCCACATTGAGGGAAGATAGCAGAGACAAACCAGATCTGGACTATTCTTCATAAAATTAAAGATACTTCATTAATATTAATCTGAACTACGTGTAACAGGATATTAACATTTTAGTAAAATGGTGTTATAATTTCACCATCTTATAATAAAATACATGAGCATTTGGTCAATTGGTGTGGAATTAATCTTGAACCCTGCTAGTAATCTGAGTTAGTAACTTGATCTAAATTAATAAACAAATGTTTTTCTTTTCCCTTGTACCATATGTTGATCCCAATTACATGGACAGAAAGTGGCAGATTGTCATGTTTCTTAAAGGATTACATACTGTTTTGCATAAGAGAGTACACAAGATGCAGTCATATATGTGGGAAGAAAACATGTTCTATTCTTTGTGTTTCATAAGGATTTATTTCATTTGCTATTAACCATTTTTATTTATCTTAATAGTGCTAGGTGAAGTTTAAAAAATGCTCTGTGAACAACTTCAAAAGGAAATCCCTTCCTCCACCCTGCGCCACCCCCCCACCACCAAAATTGAAAACTGTGGTGTTTTGATTCATTCTGAAAGGGCTAGAATAGCATAAGGCATCTTGTCTATAATAACTGATTCCCTTTGGGAGAAAAAAAAAGACAGGCCTTTAATGAAATTAGGGTGACTGTAAAACATTAACTAGACACATTCAAGGAGCAGTCTGGTTTCCAAAAACAAAGGGTTATGAGTCATATGTAATTCGACATGAAAATAAATTAATACATGTCAAGACTATGGATATTTAAGGGAGAATAAGAATGTTTCATCTTTGCTTTTTCCAACAAAGTTTTTCTTGTGAACTTGAAGAACCCAACAATGACTGGTATACTGATCAGTTACTTTCTTGTGACTTGATTGGTTTTTTTGGTTGATCCTGTAAGTCATTCACCATTAAACATATAATAGTTCTTTGTTGGTTTGCCTGTGCTTATTCTTTCTAAGCTCTGTCTAACAATAAAGCATCAGGAATTGTTGCTAATACTACTGACATTCACATTGTGATGTTCTCTTTTGACTTCAGGGTAAGAAGTGACCTTCTGGGGTGGCTGTAACTGAAGATTGCTTTACAGTAACCTAAAAAGGTAAATACATTTAGTCAAAATATATTTAAATCTATAAATACACATGCATACATATGTGTGGGTGTGTAAGGCTGTACCTTGCAAGATTATATTTTGGAAGCATTTTAATTGGATTGTTTTTCTCTCCATAGACACACACACACACACACACACACACACACACACCCTCTCTCTCTCTCTCTCTCTCTCTCACACACACACACACACACATATTTTAATCATAACATATATTTTGGAACCCTCAAGAGGGAGAATTGGTCATGAGATGACTCCCAGAATAATTTTTTCTCTTTAAGCAGTATGGCACTTTTATCATGTGAGTTGAATGCTAACTTTTTGTTGTTGTTGTTGTGTTGTTGGCTCTTGTAGGTTTAAAGTTAGAAAGGACTATTAACATCACAAAAGGTGGTGATTCATAAAACGAACTTGCTGCAAGAGTAACACATGTCAATGTCTGTACTGAAGTGGTGTCATCCAATTGATGTTCATCTGGCTGCTTTATAATCACCTTCTTTCAGAAATTAATAGTCAGTTAAGCACCATAGCAACAAGCAACACTGATGTAACCGCTGAACAGCGACTGGCAGATAGATCACTGTGATGTCAGTGCTCATTATGGTTGTTCTTTTGACCTTGCTGGAAAGTAAAATGATTATTTGATTTTAAATTTAGAAATTTTCAGAGCGACTAATATAGCTTGATGAATTAGGGCTAAATTTAATTTTCTTGAGTCTCCTTTCGGAGAAAAAAATGCATTCTCATTAAAATACAACTATGGACAATATGTTGTTAGCTACTTGGTGCCAAATGTATCTGTCTAGGAAGGGCAGGAGTCTTCTTCTTCTAACTAATACTGTAGTATACTTCAGTGTCTAAGGTTTATCTCTCCAGCTTTATTGAACTCCCTTGGATTTTGGACTTTTAATTTTCTCTTTTGTTATGATAGATTTTTGCCTAATGGATTGAAACTTTGTTTTCTAGTCTATCAGTCCACGTTGTCATTTAATTTTCTGTAAGTGTTATTAAATTAAAGCCCATATCATATAATGTAAGCATCCATAATGCTTGTGAATTTATGAAATGAGCAGGAAGAACTTTACTAAACTAATGAGAATGTTCTCATTTGGGCTTTTTTTGTATTCAGATTGCCTTGTGACCTGTTCCTAGACCCCAGGGTGGGTGCTGTTGTTTCTGTTTTCGCTGTTGTTTTTTGTTGCATTTTTTGGAAGTCTCTGTCTCTCTCTCCAATTTATATATCAATGGTGTGGCCCAATGTATACATTCCTTCCAGTACATTTGATTTGGGCCTAAAGACATGAATTACCTGCTTTTAATTTCAGTATTTATCACATTCAATAGTTACTGGAGTCTTTAATTCACTCTGTGTTGTTAGTCTGTATTTCAGGTGAAAGTTAGGGTAAATATGCAGTGCCAAACAATGGATCAGAAAATGAAAAATGCACGCGGTCAGCCCAGTGTTATATCAGCACACCACCAAATGATTATTTTGAATGATTGCTTTTTATTTTTTTCTGGGACTTGACTAGCTGGCCTTTTATCATGTTAAATAGACACAATCCCATCCATAGACCGTTGTGTAAACGACTTGATAGATTCATATATGACCTTCATCTGTAGCACTTTTAACTCACTTCATTTCAGTGGTCCTACTATGAGCCTACCAAATGAAAGGAGAAAGTTAGCTTGGCATCCTGGATAATTAGGACACATCCTCTGACCTATACTGGCCATTCGACCCTGGGAAAATCACAAGCTCCTAATGCCCTAGGAAACTTTTAAGACAGGGGTTCTTAACTTTCATTTATTGATTGATTGGTCCCATGGAACTCTTTGGTAGTTGAATAAAGGCTACAGATCCCTTCTCAGAAGGTTGGTTTTTTTTAATGTATAAAACAAAATATATAGTATTAAAAAGAATATTAATTATATTGAAATAGACTAATCAAAACTTTAAAAGCAAAACACATTCATAGACCCCAAGTTTAAGGACCCCTGTACTAAGACTGTAAGTTGCCCAAGAATTACTAATCTTCATTGGAGGAGGGAGTTTCTTCACATGTAAATCATAGGTTCCAACAACAGTAACGACAAATGTAGTAAGTGATGTTCCTACGTAGCTTATGGAAATTTTCCGGAAAAATGACATATGTGTAACAAGTGATGATTCTTCAGATTTTTGGTGCAAAAGTATACCAATTATAACTGGGCAAAATTGAGAGCTGTTGAGGCTATAATGCCAAATTTGGGGGGGGGAGGAAAAGAACTTTGGCAATTTGATTCAACAAAAAGTTTATTGGGTTCTTCCTCTGTATGAGGCTCTGTAGTACACCAGGGAAGGCCAAGACCCGGTGAAAGCCAGACACGTCCTCAGGGAACTTCTGTTTTCCTTGGAGCATAGTGTGTTCACACACACATATATAAATGAAATTTGAGTAGAATAAGGGCTGTAAGAATTATGGAGTCAGGAAATGTAGACAGTTGTCTAATTACTTCCCGGAGCACACATTAACTTATTCCGTTAGTATTTGTTACACAAGTTTAGTAAAGGACATGTAATGTTCAGCTCAGTCCCTGCTCCTTGGCATCTCATGCCATTCTGTATGCAGTGCAAGCCCAGGACACTTTATTCCTGAATATTCCTTTATTCCCAAATATGCCTGATATTCCTGAATATCTTCATAACAGAACCCCAAAGAGAGGCATTTTTAGAAAATGCATAAAGAAAAGAAAACTTAGTCCAGAATAGTTGGTATTTTATGAGTTGAGCAAAAAGGGCTTTTGCCATCCATCAAAGGTCAAGAAACTGGAGCTTACTGTCAGACCTTGAGAAGAAGTAGATTTCAGATCCAAGAAACTTCTCAGAAAATACATTGCTCTAGATTTGAAATCTGGGAATTATTAGCAGTGAGTGTAGATACCACGAAATGTACTTATGAAAGGTATGGGAACAACTAGTTGTGTTCACAAAAGTTGCCAGCCAAATTCAGAAAACCAGATGAGGCCATTTTTCAAATTTAGACTTAAAGGCCTGAATAGTCATAAATAACAGTGATCATACTTGCTAGTGATATAACAATTTTCTTCCAAGGAGATCAGAGCACTTTATAAAACGTGTCTCCTTGACAGCCTTTCTGTGAGGTGGTTGGCATGTATTATTATCCCCACTTTACAGAATGGGAAAGTAGGCATACAAATATTAAGTAACTTCCCCAAGGTCATGCAGAGTATCAGGGAGATCTGCCTGGCTCTGTCTGTAGCTGTATCTGTGCAATTGTGTGGCAGAAGCCTTTGCTTTGTGATTTAAGGCAACGATATCAACAATATTTTATTATGGTTTTTCTTTTCTTTCTTTCTTTGTTTTTTGTGGTTCTTTTTTTTCCTTAGCAGCTTGCATTATTAAAAGTCTAATCCAACTTACAAACTTCATAATTTTTAGGATATTCATAACAATGCTGGAAGTTAATGATATCCTGTAAAGACTATGAAAAAATGCAAAGAGTAACATTAAAATTATCTGTGTTCTCATATTTCACATTTAATGTTTTTGAGCTTCTTTTTGATTTGTACTTTTCAAATTTTTAAAAGTCTTTTAAAAATGGAATCAACATATACTGATTCTGCTAAATGATGTTGTCTGTTAAGTTCTTTCTCTCTGTCTCTCATTCTCTCACTTTCTTTTAGTGTTTTTGTCGATAAACTTAGAGGAGCTTTATTAACTTACATGTACATTCTATGCCTACATTTTTGTGCAAGGTAAATATTTGACTTTGTGTTAAATAAGCTTTTTAGCCATTTAAAATATGGAGTTCTTTTGAAACAAAAGTATTTATGGAAATAAAATACTTTAAAAGCACAATCCTTAATCCAGACTATTCCAAGTGATAACTTTGTAACAGTTGGAATCATTATTATCCTAGAATGAATGAAAAAAAAAAACAGTTTATCTGTAAAAAATGGAGACCCAAATGTAGAGTCAAGATACAAAGTTGGTTCATTTTAGGTGATGTCTAAAATGTGCTACTACCGTTTTGCATTTTGAGAAATGATTAATGGGTCAATCAGTTCATTGAAACAGCTTATTTGAATGATTTGTTTTTCCTTGCTGAAATGATTGGTTACTTGACTGAAGTGACCCAGTCGGTTTGTTATTTTGTCACAATGTACATCCTTACATTGAACTCAGTAGTGTGTTTTTTCCGTCAGGTTCTGTTGTGTGATCACATAAGACATTTTGCTAAAACTTGTTTTTTGTAACCTCAGGGGGACTGATTCCTGGGCCCCGTGGAAGGGTGCCAGCACTTCACTTCACATAGGCAAGGCAAGCCTTGAGAAAGATAATAGTAGCACTTTTTTGTGTGCTTTAGATGTCTTTGTGCTTGGCACCCTAACAGTTAAACTTCAGTATTTAAATGTTTGCATTTTAAGTTAGCTGTTGTTAAACATTGTTAACCATAATGCTAAACTCAGTTACTCTGTAAACAAGAGCTGTCTCTCTTGAATGTTAGTTGCAAAAAAAAAATGAATTAAAATATTGGTTTTCAGAGAAATATGCTCAATAGTGTTTTCAAGCAGAAGTCATTTGTTGAAATGTACATGAAGGCATATTTGGTAGTAAAGATAAATATTTGCAGCAATTATAAAGTAGCCATATTTTACACAGTGAACAATCAGCAATACCAAACCATATGACGAAAAGGGTTTTCATGGTAAAAGGAAAAATGCTGGATATCTTCACTTTTCTTCCATCAGTTGAAGTCATATGTGTAAACTTGCCCTTTCTGTATACACTAGAGAAAGGTACTAGATCTGAGATCTGGCACTTATGGGGTCCCTGGTAACAAAAAAATTATATGGGAAAATGCATTTTCTTTGACCAGGAAGTCAATGTTTCCCCCTGTGAACAATTCCATTTCCATATCCTCACAAGCAAATTGGAAACGAATTGACTTGTCCCAAAGCAGTCATAGTATGCTTGTAAATTATTTATTTTCGTCTTCAACATATAAATTTCAGCGATGATTTCTGTTATGAAGAAGAACAATTAATGTAATTGCAAATTATTCTTCTCTTTACACCTCAGTTTGGAAAGCAAGTGAAATCTTTGGTCTTTAGCAGGAAGACCATATTTTCACATATTAAAAGTGTTGCCTAAGCTTGACTTTCTACTTGTGAAATCTGCCATATAATTAATCAAGTTGAATGTGTAATCAAGGAAGAAACTCAAAAGGTAAACAAGAATTCATTTAGGTTTTAGAACTGATATGCAAACAGAAGGATTATTTGAGTTTGCTAACTGTTCTTCCTTGGCTGTGGATATGAATTCCCTTTTAACTTATTTTCATCTACTGAATTTTACAAGAAATAAATTTAATTAATTTTGCCTCTTTGTTCAAATGAAATTTAAAAGAAAACCTATTTTTCCTTTTGAGTTTGAGGCATTACACGTAAGAAGATACTACCCATAAAAAATAATGTTGAAATAAGAATAGGAAAAGATTTGTGACTTCTCTTAATTTAGAACTTGTAATTTTTTTTTTATTAGTGAAAGTCAGGCTAAAGTTATTGGGGAAAGAGTTTTTTTTTTCCTAAGAAGGGTCCTATATCAATTTTAGCTGCTTGTTGGTGACAGTGTTTTATTTTGTCTTTTGATGGTTTCAATCCATACTGTCTTGATGCTATAAGACTTTCTCCATACTAACAGAGTTTCTGTAATTGGAGGACTCTTTGTTTGATTGCTGGCCCAGTCTTGATTTTCAGTGTCTGTTGTCATTGCTTGGGAGTGATTGTTAGGTTTCTGGTCACATTGTCCACGACTTGGGCTTATTACATGAAATTGAGTTTTCTGTGTTGAGCATTAGTTGACTTTGCACAAGACTTTTTGTCTAGTTTGAGCAGAATATGAGAAAACATGTACTGCAGTGGAAATGACTAAACTGAAGGTTCTGCTGCTACTGTAGGGGGACTGATTTAAATCTGGCTTTCACCGACTATCCTACCTAGAACTATCACTGAGGATCTTATCTCATTTAATTTATAGTGGTTCCACTATTTTATCTACATGTAAAATTATAAAAAAAAATAGTTCTGCTAGTTTCAATAATTAGTGGACAGTTGGATGAATTCCACTTAATATTCTAGCACCTGATCTAAAGTTCTCAAAAACTTCTTAATTTTCTTCATCAGCTTAGCTCTTCCTGCCATGCTTCCCAGCTGAGCCACCATACTTCTCATTCTTCGTTAGTAGTGTACACATTTTCCCTTTAAGTAGTAGGGATGGCTTTGTATCAGTCCATCTAGATTCTCTTACTTGGTCCTCTTACCTGTGATCAACAGCATGCAGTAGTGAGACAACTGGAGGGTGAAGGCTCAGCCCATGGCCATCTGGGGATAGGACACACAGACTCATTCATGCTCTCATTAGCACCATGCCCTAACTTACTAAGCTGACTGTTCAGAGAGCACCTATGATCCAAAACATTCAGTCATCAAAGCCCTTTGCTCCCTACATCTGCCCTCCCTTCCCTGGCCACCCTCTGAGCTTAGTTAATGGGACTGTGAACCAGGGCCAGGCCCTCTTTCACGCATGCTGAGCTTCGCAGAACAAACACAGAAAGCTCACCTGGGCAGTAGTGCTGGGAAACTAAGCTTGGCATAGTTCCAGAGGAACTCACTGGAACCTAGGTTCTTTCTGCACACATGCCACTTAGCAGCAAGCCATCACACAACTGGCAGTGTAGAGCTGGACAATGTGCAAAGCTTCCATCCAGTGATAGAAAAACATGTAATCAAGGAAAAATTAATGGATATTTTTTAAAAATTCTATTATTGCACAAAAGATCAGGGGCACATTTGATAATGATATTAATTCCTCATGAGGTATTTCACAGATAGTGACTTGGTGGTCCATTAGGTTTATTCTTCAACTCCTCAGGATATTTATGGTCATTGGAAACAGGCAAAGCACTTGGCTTCTTGCCATTTTCTTACATTTTTAGCAATGACTTGGTTCAAAGAATGGGTGGGGTACCTACCAAAACTCAGAATTACACAGACCTAGGAATAATATCTGACATGCTGGATGACAGAATTAGGATTCCAGAGTTTTCTGACAGACTGGAACAAAGAACTGAGTAAAATAAGAAGGCGTTTAATAGGAATAAATGTAAAACTCCACACTTAGGTTCAAAAATTCAACCAAACATGAATGAGATAGTATCAGGTTGGAATATAATGTTAACAAAAGAACTGAGTGGCTTTTCATGGATTGCTGCCTTGATTTCAGTCATCAATATAACATAGAAATCAAAATATCTAACATAATTTCAAGCTACTTTAACAAATTCCCTAAATTAGAAAAAGGGCTGTATCATGATCCTATTGTATTCTGCCCTTGGCAGGGCTTATATTGTACTCTGTAATTCAGCAGACCCTGGAAGACCATTTGTCAGGAATTTTATAGGTAGAATTGAGTTCCAGCTACAGGTAGGGATTAAACTGTATGACCCCAAAGATCCCTTTCTTATTTAAGAGTTTACAATTGTAAGATACTATAGTCTACATCGTTGATTAAACAACTCTTACTTGAAGCAAGAATTCCTTCTATGAAATCTCCAATCAGCGTTTCAGCCTCTTCTTGAAGACGTCCAGAGATGGGTAACTTGCCCTCATGTGAACTAAGCCCATTCCACTTTTTGTCAGCTCTGATTATTAAGAAGTCCTTCCTTAACTCTTCTACAATTTACTCCGATTGCTCTGAGTTTTGTCCTAAGAGGCCAAACAGAATGAGTCTCCGTAACACCTTTTCAAATACTTGACAAGCCTTCTTTCCGGTGATAGCTCCTCATATATCTGAGGACAAGTTATCATCTCTTCTAAGCTTTTTCCAAGCTCAACACCCCTGGTTCCTTCAAGTGGTTACTGTTTCATATCCTCTCACTATCCTTAGCACCTTCTTTTTATGTGACTCTTGACCTTCCTTCTTATAATGTGGTATGTAGAACTGGAAATAATTCAAATGCAGTCTGACTCGGGTAGGGTACGGTGGAGTTAGCATGCCTATTCTTTCTTCCTTCGTCCTGCTTATTAGCAAATATTACCCAAGACAAGCTTTTTAGGACTCCCATCTTATACTTTTGACCCATATTCAGATTTACACTTGATATTTTAATTTTTTAAAAAATCTCTTTTCCATTTATATAACTACATCTATGTATACACACATATATATACACATGTGCATATATCTTTGTGTGTCTATATATATATATACATATATATATATATGTCTATCTATCTATCTAGCTGGCTTCCTTTATATACCTTCAGAATATTACACATTAGGATGTGTAATATTAGCAGTTGTTTTTCTTTTCCAGGAGCGGAGATGGATATACTCAGATATGTTCACACTGCCTTACTGTCTTGCCTACAACTACCCTCAACCACTTGGAATGTATACTATTTGTCAAATGTTGAACCTTGTGGTGGTTAGGCTTGAGTATGTAGAACTGAACGAGGCTAACTGGACCATATGGGAATTGTACTTGTGACTTTGGAATCATTAGCACCATTCTCTACTCAGGTGGCTTTGTAAAACATCTTTAATAAATGTCTAGAACTGATTTATTGATGTTCCCATGTAACTCTGGTATTTTGTTCTTAATCATGCAGTAAGAATGTGGCTTGGTGGTTAGTCTATGACTCTAGACTGAAAAAAGTATTAGTTTGATCCTTCGCCACACTGTTCTTCTCAGCTCTTAGAATACACTAATATATGTAGTCTTTGAAGGGTTCACTATCTGCCCAGGTTAACTAAGAAGATCAAAGACTCTTCACTTTATCAAAAATTCTGAAACACAACTGATCCTTTTCAAGATTACGAGCCTTGTCCCAAATATATAAGGACCTATGAAATTATAGCTAAATTAAACCAAAAGAATACATCTTTACCTAGATATGGAACATGGTTAAGTTCTAGTTTTAGATGGGAAAGCAGTCTCTTGAATTTCTTTTAAGAAGTCTGTTTTGTGATTTCAGCATATCACATACATGCCACTACTTCACTTGTTCAGTAGTATTCAAATTAAGTTGATACATTTAAAATAATCCTTTGGCACTTAGTGCCTGCATTTCCCACTGCAACATGATATAACATATTGCATTAACATTAATAACAAAATTTCAGATGTGCCATCTAAAAGGCATTAAATTGCAAAGTATTGCTCCTCTCTCATCAGAATTTTCACTTGGGATTTCCCCACTTCTCCAACTTAGTTCTCAATATCTATGATAAGAATTCTGTGCCCTTTTAACAGAGGGCTAGTTCTAATTTTATATTTGCATTTTTTTATTCTAGGAGCACAAGCATAATTCCATCATTATTCCCATCGCCAGCCATTGATTTCACTGGTATATAATTTAGTCGCTTTTGATAACAGGGTGTGTGTGTGTGTGTGTGTGTGTGTGTGTGTGTGTGAGAGAGAGAGAGAGAGAGAGAGAGAGAGAGAGAGAGAGAGAGAGAGAATTTGGATATATTTAGAACTTTGAGGTTATAAAAATGAACTTTAAAGCTTTAGTTTCCCATTTCTGGGATTTTCAGTGACAGATACTTTAAGGGAATATTTTCCAGAACTTGGAATAACAATCAATTTCTATTTGTCACCCTCCTACGTGCTCTTTGGAAGATTGGAAAAAACAAAACAAAACAAACGAACCTCAAGACATGGCCCTTGCCTGTAAAGACAGTGCAATTTAATTATCTACTTGCAGATACATCTATTTTCTTCAGGGCTGACAGTTGTAGAACTTGTCCCAGCTAAATCTTATCCAAAACCTAAACCACCAATCAAATCCCACTCCAGAAAGAATCAGATTATTCTCTTCCTTTCTTTTATTCCCATCTGTCTTCTCATTTTATGGTCAGTTAGCAAAATTAAAGTACAACATGAAAACTAATGGTATTGCAATTGTTATTAATTAGATGCAGAAAAGTTGAAAATTAAATCAGACTGTGTTGCACATATTTTAAACTCTTATTCAGATAGCATTTTCTCAGTGGAACAGGATGCTCCTGCCTCACTGATGTTTACTCTGGAAAACTTTTTTAAAAATATTTATTTATTTTTAGTTTTCAACATTTACTTTTATAAGATTTTGAGTTCCGGCTTTCCTCCTTCCCTCCTAAACCCCGTCCCCAAGACAGCATGCAATCTGATATAGGCTATACATGTACAATCATATTAAACACATTTCCACATTAAATAATATTGGGAAAGAAGAATCAGAACAAAAGGGAAGAACCATGAGCAAGAAAAAACAAACAAAAAAAGAAAATAGTATGTTTTGATCTGCATTCAGACCCCATAGTTCTTTCTCTGGCTGTGGAGAGCATTTTCCATCATGAGTCTTTTGGAATTGTCTTAGATCGTTGTATTGCTGAGAAGAGATAAGTCTATCCAAGTTGGTCATTGCATAATGTTGCTGTTACTGTATACAATGTTCTCTTGTTTCTGCTCACTTTACTCAACATCAGTTCATGTAAGTCTTTCCAATTTTTTCAGAAATCCACCTGCTTATCATTTCTTATAGAACAATATCATTCTATTGCATTCATATACTACAACTTGTTCAGCCATTCCAGTTTTTTGCCACCACAAAAAAAGAGCTGCTATGAATATTTTTGTACATGTAGATGCTTTTCCCTTTTCTAGGATCTCTTTGGGATACAGACCTAGTAATGGTAGTGCTAGATCAAAGCACGATTTTGGAGCCCTTCGGGCACAGTTCCAAATTGCTCTCCAAAAAGTTTGGATCTGCTCACAACTTATTGTGGAAAACTTTGAAATTTACAAATATGTTTAGGTATGAAAAAGATGAGGGAGCCCTTGCCTGCAGGCTTACCACCTGGTACAGCACCTCATCAAAGCAGGGGAAAGGGGACTCCTTATCTCCTTTGCTTTGGTCACGAAGAGTTGGATATGACTGAAAATGACTGAAAAACAAAAAATCCTCTGTGTTTTGACCTTACTCAATTCAACCCAACTCAGTCCAACTCAGTTAACATTTGCCCCTTTTCTGTGCTCAGCATTGAGTTAGACACTGCTAACAAAACTCAAACAGGTCCTATAAACTTATGGAACTTAGGTTCTACTGGGTGAATTAATATTGTAAATAAAAGAGGAATTCTAAGATATGTACTGCATAAATATGAAATAATTTGGAGTAGGGATGGGGGATGAGGACTAATAATTCCGGGGGGCAGACGGGATTAGGAAAGGTATTTTTGTGGAAAGTGGCACTCAGGTTGAACCTTAAGGGAATTTATTGGTTCCAAGAGGCAGAAGTAAGGAAAGATGGCCTTCTAGGCATGAAGGACAGGCAACTTGCAAGAAGTCATGGAGACAGGACATATTGTATATGGGCGAGAGTAAGCAGGTTGGTTTGGCTCAAACATAGAATGGGACAAGGGAGAGTAATGAGTCATTTGCCTAGAAAGCTAGGCTGGAGACATATTTTGGAAAGGCTTTAGATGTCATCTGGAGATATTTATATTTAAATGAAGCCACTGTATTTTCATGAACTAAAAGTGACTTGGTTGGAGCTGGACTTTAGGAAGATTGGTTTGGCAGCTGAATGCAGGAGAGAATGAGCAGCCTTCCTTTATCCCCTCCTTTCTCTACCTGCTCAAGTAGAACAGAAGGCTGGAGGAGGTTTCCCAGCTCTGGACCCTAGGATATCAGAGAGGTAGTATGACAGGAGGCATTTCTGCTCATGTGTAGCCAGGTTAGAGGAAAGAAGGGTAAGACATCGATTGAGAATTGCTGGTCCTGTATGAATACTGGAGATCTTTGCTCTGGGGTAAGCTTGCTTTTCTTCCTCTAATTGATCACAGAGAGGAGGAGTTTGAAAAATGGAACTGTGTATTTCTTCTCTCTTTTCTCACCCATTTCAGTTATTAAATTCTAACTGTTTGTTCTGTTAGGCAAATATGAGTTTAGCAGAATGGAGAAGGATGGTCTTCCTTAAAATCCCAGCCTACTGTATTGTCGGTTTGACTTTTACTCACTTGAAGAATCCTTTTGGAAAATGAGATAATCTTGCATTTATTTCATTGAAAAATTTCTGTCTTGATGGATTTCAAAGCATGAACTTTTTTAATCTAAAATGAATTCTTTCTACCTGTGACATGGTATTACTAATTGTACCTTACCAACGAGGTAACAAAACAGTTAGTGACTTTTCCAAGGTCTAACAGTAAAAGCCGTATGGAACTGAGGACAAATCCAGGCATCCCTGATTTCAAGTCTGATTCCATCCCCAGGCCTTAAGATGTCCCCTTAGTTGTAAGATTCTGAATTGAGCCCTCTGGAGTGATGAAATGTATGCTGATACTGGAGGAGGATAGATACTTAATCTTTAAATTATCTTCTCCTCCCCAACCACCTCACAAAGGAAGGCTATAGATAAGGAGTGGTATCACCTCAAACTCTTGACCTCTGAGACTGATTTTTTTTAGTGTAGTTGAAGGTTAAAATCAGATTCTTAACTATACTCCAACATAGATTTTAGTGCTCCAGTCATTAAAGGCCATGCAGGAAGAATTCAGGCACTTCTGAGTTGAGAGTGAAAGGTCTGGGAGCTCATAAGCTTTTTAGAATCTAAACCATGTGATGGAAATAGTGTCAGGAAGGCTTTCCTAGGCTGTTCATGAGATTCATTGGCTTTAATGTTATCTTATTATAGAACTCATACATAGAAACTACATTAACAGAGCATTAGGATTGTGGCCTAAGACATCCAAGTCAAGGGAAAAGATGTTTTTCTTTTTCTTTTTTCTCTTGAAGTGATGACAAATGCACCCATAGGTTCACCATACTCAATGAATGGGGCAAGGTCTTTACTTCCTCTATAAATAAAATGTATATATACTTAAGAAAAATAGGAGCTGCTAGACAAATGTCATTTCCTACAACACAAACCTAATTTGAAGTCAGAAAAAGACTAGCCAGCACTGTGGTATTGGATGAAACAGTGATTTGATTCCAGAGTACCCTTAGAGTCCCCAAAGAAGTCTGGCATCATATCAGTAGAGCCTTGGAGTCAGAAAGACCTAAAGTCAAGTCTTGCTTTTTGTGATTGTGACTCTCAGTATCACGTAACCTTTCAGTCCCCTCCACAAGCAACCCTTCAAAACAGTGGTACTTTTCCCCCCTTTTTTGGTCTTGTCACGCACCCCTTTGTCAGTTTAGTGAAGGAAGCCTCTGTACCCCTTCTGAGAAAGTTTTAAAAAGATACAATAAAAATACACAGGATTACAAAGGAAACTGTTTCTAGTAAATGAAGACATCAAAGTATGTTTTTTTCCAAAAGTTCTTGGGATATCTGTTGGGATAACTGTTTAAGCAGTTACTCGGCTGCATTAGTAATGGGTATCTTCTCTTCATGGGTTATCTGTCCCAGTGGTCTCAAATTCAGATGGAAATGCGGATCACAACACCATACATAATGATCCCTAGGGGCCTCATGTTGACTTTGAAAAGCACATATTTGTGTTCCTTTTTTATCAGTACATCAACACATTCAATTCAGAGAGCAACATCATTTTCATCTGGTTTGGCTGCGTTTGAGAGAGTCATGGGCAGAGCACAGATCTAGGGCTGCCACATGTTGGACACCTCTGCTTTGCACCAGTGAAATCACATGACTGGACTTACTACCAATGTGACCTTGGGCAGATCACTTCACTTTCCTGAATCTCAGTTTCCCCATCTGTTGAATTGGGGATATTAGTCTAAAGGGCCTCTGAGTGTCCTTCAACTCTAGGTTTAAGATCCTATGATTTGATGAGAAATAATATGCCCAAGAAGTTCCTTAAAATATGAGAATTGGGCCCAAAGTTTTCCTTCAGTTGAGTCCTCTTCTGTACCCCCAGTCCTCCACTAATGCCCTTGGGGTTGCAGTTCCGTGCATTTCTATTACCTTCCAAATGAAGAAACTGAGGACCAGAGAGGTTACTTGGCTTAAGACCTCAAAGCCACATAGGTAAGAGTAAGGAGATAAGCAGAGATCTGAAGCCAGCCCCTCCAATTCCAGATCCCACTGAAGAATGCTACCTCACAGCTTTATGCAACAGAGTGAAGGAGGAAAATTTGGTCTACCTAACACAGAATTCTACTTTAGGATTCTAGGGGAAACTGAGAATAACTTGCAAGTCATATATATCCTCTCTTCCCACCTCTGCCACAGCCTCCTTGCATCATGCTGTGGGTGAAGTCACCCTGTAGCATGCCAGAAAGGAGAGAAATGTTTTTTTCCTTCCACTGTGCCCATCTTCCTTCGGTAACACAATGTAGCCTCTTCTTATTATTCAGGGGGACTCATACTTATCGTTCTTTCTACCTCCCTCATCAGCCCGTGTGTCAAGAATTTCTTTTTGGGTAAAATTGTTAGACTTCATTGCCAGGACATGTAGCTGCATACCTTTGTGCTTTGAGAAACGGGAGAATACTGTGGCTGAGGAAAAATGTGATTGGGTGGCACAATGAAAGAGATTATGAGAAGAAGAGAACCCTACAACCTGGCACTCCTACTGGCAAATAATAATCTCTCAGCCTCACTTTCCTCATCTAAAATGATAGGGTTGGACTTCATGACCTCTATGGGCCCTTCTAGCTATGATCCATCTGCAGTCCCAAGCCTAGGAAAGCAGTCTCTATAGGAAATCAGTAAACTGAGTCATCATCTATCCACATAGCATCTCTTAAACTGCTAAGTTGCCCTGGTCTAGTAGTTGACTAAAGTATATTTTATAAATGGATACATTCCAGATTTATCCTTTGGTTTCTCACATATGCTAATTTTCAGATTTGTAATTTGTTCATTTGCAGTGTCTGCCCATCCTTCCTACAAATTAAATAGTTTTAACTATAAACTGAAAATGTCACAAGTTATTAAATTATTAAAAATGAATGAATAATTAGATAAAAGGAAACTTGGCTGCAGTGATGCTTGAGGGGCTGCCCAAGATGGAAAGGACAGGTGAAGTGAAACGAAAAACTAATCTGCCCTCAACTCAAGAATTAGAGAAATAGGAAGTATACCTTTTCCCTCTGTGTTGTGTTGTATAAAAGCTGAAGTGACATATTATTGTGCAGGATAGATACAGAAGCCTTGTGTGCATGAGTATCCATGGAAGGAACTATGGATAATTACCAAGAAATCTAAAGTATATCAATTCAGCCCTTAAACAAAGAAACTGCTCTACGTCGGTAACTGCCCATATTCTACCGATCTGTTGCTGGATTTATGGACCTTTTTGGTGTGTCGTAAATGTCAGCTGATGATCTGGGATTCTGTTGTTGTTGTTGCTTGTACTTTGTTTTTGAAGAGAACAGTGACATCATGGGTGATGTCTTGACTTGTGTATGAATTGGCTTTACGTGAGGCAGAGCTGCACAAAGTCAGCAAGCCTGTGTGTGATGGGCGAGATGAAAGGCGGATGGAGGAGGAGCCTGTTGACCCAGCCTGTTTATCACATCTGCTGTCTCAGAAAAGCACGCTTTAAAAGTGATTACTGATGGGGAACATTGGGGATTTTTTTTGGCCAGTTGCTATTCCTTAATTAGGGACCACAAACACTTCTGAAATAATGATGATAATGATAACTAACATTTACATGGCGCGATGTACCAGGCTCTGCACTGAGCGCTTTATAATTATCTCATTTGATTCTCACAACAATTTTACAGATGAGGAAACTGAGCAAACAGGTTAAATGACTTGCCCAGAGTCACATAGCTAGTAAGCATCTGATGCTGGTATGAATTCAAATTTTCCCAACTCTTTGCCCAGATCTCTTATTATTTTCAAATAAGATCATAACCCCTTGTTTTAAAGTAGACAATTCCCCCAAATTGAAACAAGGGGTTATGACAATAGAGTGAAACTAGGTATGACAAAGTAAGGAACAAGGAATTTAAGTTTTAAGAATTTATTTGGGTAACAAGACTCATTCGCATCTTGATCCATATAGATAGGTATGGAGATTTGGTGATTTTCCTGGTGATGGCATGGGGAAAGAGAATTTACTGACCCATTTCTGGTAGATGTATGTTGGAAACCCCTTCCCACCCCATTTCACAGAATCATTTTATACCAAAGAACTCACTAGGTCTTAACTAAGTCTGGTATGATCACTCCCATCCCATGCATCTTCCTGACACTTTCCCACAACAATTTTAAAAATTCTAACTCTTTTTTGAGTAGGATTTTGGGGGTGTATGTATTGGGGGAGGTCAGTTGGGAAAAGAGGATCATTTTCGTTCCCAGAATTCCTTTCTTCAGCACAGTATGTCGAGTGGTATCGTGCACACTTGGCTATGGAACAAAGCTCCCGGTTTCTAAGGTGGGTGGGTAGGAGGCTTGTTTTTTGGTTTTACTTATCTGGGTTTGACCCCAGATGTCAATCTTCAGTCTTTTATTTCCTAGCAACTTGGTAACTAGGTAAAAGGTGATTTGCACTGATAACTTCCACTGAACCCAGTAGATGTCTATAGTTCTTGCTTGAGTCTGATTTTTACTCCTTACTTGTAGTTATTTGCTTGTTCAGATATTACAGTAAGCTTCTATGCAGTTGCAACAAGAAGATATTATAGGCTCATTAATTCAGCATTGATTTTAGTTCACCATTAAAATTATGAAAGTATAAATTATTAAATTCTCACTTATGACATTATTATCTGCTTGTGTTGATCCTTGTTAGTAATTGTTAGTCTCTAACATTCTAGGGTTCAGTGATCACTTATGTTTTGACTGTCATCTAGAGGGGCTTGATTAGGTTGGTGGAAATTTTCACTGTTTGTGGGAATAAAACAGAAAGTCTCGCTTCTCTCCTCCTTTGAATATGTCCTTCTCTAAGATCTAAGAAACTCTCCTAATGTGTTGATGTTTGCAAAGTGCTGGACTATTGTGTAGCCCCCAAACTCACTTTTCTTCCTTTAGTTTCTTTCCTCCGATCCATCCTGTCTGCTTCTGTCTTCCTCTTTCTAAGAATTACCATCATCTTGCTCAGAACCTTTCAGCACTTCCACGTTGTCTGCAGGAGAAATTATAAACTCTGCCATGGAGCCTTCCATGACCTGGGTTCAACTCATTATTCCAACTTCATTTCATGTTCCTTTTTAGTTCCAACACTGGGACAGAGCCTGGAAGATCTTAATCACTGCCCCACCCAGTCAAAATTCAAGGACCTGATCAGGTCTAAATTTCCCCAGGGTCACTTCCAGAGTCTCACTAGTCATTTCCCTTGTTATATAACTCATTTGCTGCTTCACCAAAATAAAACATAAGCCGATAGATGATTTTAGAGAAAAGATGACTTAGAGGGAAGAATTCAGAAGGTAGAATCAGCAGAACTGAGGATGAATCCAGTTGCAGATGCTTAGCGGGTGGGTGACCAAAGTGAATCACCTAACCTATCTGAGATAGTGCTGTGGACGGAGTGCTGTCCTTTGGGTCAGGATCCAGCCTTGTACGCTGACTATTTGGATGGGAAAGTCACTTAACTTCTGAGTCGGAGTTTTCTTAACTGTAAAAATGGGGTAGTATCTACCTCCCCAGGTTGTTGCAAGGTCAAATGAGATAACATATGTAAAACACTTTGCAAACCTGTATAAATGTTCATTGTTGTTACTTATGAGGACTTCTTTTGGAAAATGAATTTGTGTCATAAAAATGTGGTGATGATGCCACCCACCAATGAGGATCAGTCCTATGATAGAAACCCCAGGCTGGATTAACTTGTAGATGAAGAAGGGTAGGCATGATCTCCAGAGGTCTAGAGGGTCATTGTTATTGAGCTGGTGTGATGGCAATCATTAGGGCAGGACTTTTGTGTTGTCTAGTCTTTTGGAATGCTGAGGTAATCAAGTACCTTTGAAGAGTCTTGCCTTTCAAATGTAATGGTAAGCAAAGTGGGACTTTCCATTGTTCTTTGTTTGAGTGCTTCTTAGCTGAGGTAATCAAGTGCCCCAGGGTCCTGAGACTGCATATAAGATCTGAGGTTGACATTTTTGGGGGTACAGTCGTTGAAAGTGTGTTGGTGACAAGATGCTGGGCAAGCTGTTAAACTCTGCCCCCCCCCCACCTCCTGGTAACCCAGATGTTGGCGCTTCTCTGGTAACTATGTATCATGATTTGGTTAGACAAATGTTGATCAGTTTATATTGTCTCTGTTGGTAATTTCTGCCTGTATTTGCCCTGAAGTTCAGGGGGCTGATCTTTTCCCCCTGAACTAGGTGAATGATATATGTATGTTTAATTAAACTGAGATTGTTAACCCCTTAAAAGTTGCTTTCCTAAGAAAAGCAGATCAAAGAACGCGTGCTGGCGGCCCTTCTGTGTGCTGGTGTTACTGGTCTCACACAGCCACAGTAGCTGCTGGCGACATTGTTGTTACAGCTTGAAAGGGGAGCAACGGCCTGGTGGGTCCTTGAATGGCCACATGGCTATGCGTTGTATCCGCTTGATGGAGTGGAAGTTCCTTGAGGAGGAGAGTTTTTTCCACTTGTTTCTTCTCTATCATTATCTCCCCTAGAAAAGCGTTTTGTATACAGTAGGAAGTACATAAGTGGTTGTTGGATTGAATTAGATAAGGCAAAACCTGATCTTGTTACTCCAGTTGTTCAGTGAGTGAGTTAAAGTTAAGTCAGCGACTCTTGGCTATTAAACCATCTCTGGCTAGCGGAGTCCCCCATCCCAAACCAAACACATACAACAACAACCACCACCAACAATAAAATTAAACACTTGGAGGACTAAGTCAAATTCACCTTTATTTTTGCTCTTAAGGCATACTGTATGATTTTGGAGGCTCCCGATTTCCTCAAAATAACTCCCATAAATGCCAGCTAATTCCTGAAATTTCTTTGAGATCAGGTGATCCTTTCATTCCTCTGTTAGAAATGATTTAAAATGAGAATGCATCGTTGAGTTGTCAAACGATTAAAATTTGCTCAGTAATGTATAGGGGTAAGAGATGGGAGGAAAGGAAAGGAATAAGCATTTATGTAGTGCCTACTGTGTGCAAGCTTTATAGATATCTCATTTGATCCTCATAATAACCCTATGAAATAAATGCTTTTATTATTCCCATTTTACATTGAAGAAACTGAGACAAACAGAGGTGAAGTGACTTGTCCAAGTAACCAGTGCCTCAGCTGGATTTGAACTCAGGTCTTCCTGACTCTAGGCCCAGCACTCTATCCTGTGCTACTTAGTTTTCTCAATCAGCATGAAGTATAAATGAGTGCTGTCCAGTGGTTTTCTGTGTTGAGGATGTTAGATTAGAACAGAGCCTTCTAGGCCCTTGGGTGTAGCCTTCGGACTGAGTCCAAGTTTTATAGACCAAATCCTTTTAGTATGAGGATTTGTTTTGTGAAGTTTGGATTCAGTCAGAGGGCCACACTTGAGGACCTAGAGGGCCACGTGTGGCCTAAAGGCCAAAGGTTCACCTCCTGGTTTAGAAGATACCTCATGGAGTGGGAAAAAGTTCAGTGGTGGAAACAGGGAAATGGAGGTTGTGTATGGAGGGATGGGAGGGAGGGACCTGGGAAAGTAAAGTTCAGGGACAGTGCTCAGAGTCTACTAAACTTACTTTCAACCATGCTCATACAAATAGAGGTTGTAAGGGGAGGACAGTTTGTCCTGTGCATGCAAGAAATTGAGCAAGAATTTGGCTGATGAGACTGAATAGCAACCGTTTTTTACATGACTCTTATTTTTCATTAAAAAAAAATTAACTTAGGAAGTATTTATTAAACACCCACTATATGCTAGAAAGCCAGCATTAATCACAGGCACTGAAATGCACAGCTAAATATGAGGGAAAACGTTTCCATGTATCTATATGAGAGCCATCCAAAGGAGCATGTACCCATCTGCTGTGGTCCCAGGCACATGGTAGAGACTGAGTTGAGTCCTGCAATAGCCTGCCTTCTAGTAAGAGGGTGTCTAGACTCACTTTGCTCACACTCACTGGCTCACTAAAACTCAACGCCAGTACTCTGGCAACAATTAACCTATCGCTTAGGTTTCACTCAAATGTGTGGTGTAAAGCAGGTAAGGGACAGGTATTTATTTCCTAAACTCCAAAGAAATCGTAAAGATCTAAAAGACAGACACTGAGAGAAAAACTTATTACAAGATTCAATAATTAACATAACTTTTTATACTCTCTCAGGAGGCTGATACCTAAATCTAACTAGAACAGAAAGGAATATGTGGTATCACCATATAGGCAACCCATGTTTTAACCTTGACTCTGATCTGGCCAAATTAGCAGTTCTCAAAGTGTGATCTGGCTACTATCGGGGGCTGCTATCTGAAACACTCTCAGTGGGTCCACAAGTTCAAAATAATTTTCATAATAATACAAAGATTTAGAAATTTATAATATAATAGCTCTCAATAGATATAACCTACGTTGGTGGGGGAGGGAGGGGTGTCCCCAGTGATTTTTTTAGTATAAAGTGGTCCTAAAACCAAAGCATCTGAACACTACTGGTCTTTGTGTTCTGGGGGAAAAAATGACTTCTCTTGTTTTATTGGCCATCTTGATAAGTCAACTCCAACCAAAAGGGCCCAGGACTTTTGGACCTCTCAAACTCATAAGGTTAGCATCAGGCCTGGACATGTATACCTGGAGATGAATATTGCCCATGTGCAAGCTCACCTAATGTATCTATCAACTGAAGTATGTGGGGGAAGGTTGTACAGTGGGAGGAGAGGAAAGAATACTGCCCATGCTCCCACTGTCTGTGGGGTAGTAGAGTGACCGAGAACATTACTTGTCACATAGGACAGTCAAAGGAAGAGACAGAGTCAGAAGTGTTCTGTCTCTTTTTCTAAGGTTCCCTAGTCATCTACTCTTCCAGCTCAGCAGCCAATGAAGGGATCACTTTGTGATTTCCAAATACCTACACCTGTCATTGCTGACTCACATGCAGGGTTGGGTTATTCTCAAGCTCCCCTAGTACCGAGGTAGCTCATATGGCCATTCAGAAACAGAAAGGTTAACTCTGAGCATGGCCCCTCCTTATACATGAAATTGCAAACAGGACTTTTTTTTGGTTTACATATTTGTATCATTTCAACATTTTTTTAAACTCAGCCAACTCTTGTATTTATCAAACTCATACCATGCGCCCCTGCTAGACTAGGCACTATGGATACAAAAACAAAAATCAAAACAGCCTTGACCCCCAGGATGTATTCTACAAAGAGCCTCTTCCCTGAAGATTCAATGATTGAGGTATCCCTGTATTTTCTAGTATGTAATTTAGAGTGAGATGATATCTGTAGATAATGCTTAAGAATAGAAATGGAAGAGCAGGGGCCAGTTTCTTCATTGGGTGTTCTGCATCTCAGTGCAATGAGAGGTCTGGGTCCCTCCTCTCCCCTGTTCCCCTAAAATATCCGACTGATGGTTTAGTATGTATGTGACTTTTACTGTTTTTTAGAAGAGGGTGATTGTTTCGTGCACACCCCTCATTTTATGGACTTGGAAAGTAAGATCAAGGAGCGCTAAGTAGCTTGCTTTGGTAGAGTTGAGACTAGGACTCATGCTCTTCATTTCTGGTCCACGCGTTCCATGACGCCAGGCTGCCTGTTGACAACTGGGAAGGTGCATGGTACTAGGCTTGGAGGCAGAAAGCCCAAAGGTGCAGGCCAGCCTCACTTGGTTACTGGACAGGTTATTTAACCTATCTAAACCTCATTATTATTTCTGTTAAATAGGAATAATCCTACTATGTGTAGCACTGGGCTTTTGAGAGCCTCAGATGACTAGGAGTAGAAATCATAGTTAACCCCTTATGTTCCTGCCCTGGAGAAGGTGTGTCTTCCTCCCCACTCTCGTCCCCAGATATTGGTGATTGTTTCACTCCTGTACTACATCAAGGCCAAGTGGCAGCCACATTTCACTTCCTGGCTATATTTCCTCACCAGCAGCCACTGATCAAGCACCTTAGATCTCCCTCTAGCTTTTCAGTTCTGGAACCCTAATCAAATCAACTTCGCCATTATTCTTGGAATGAGTGTGTCAATCCCCTCCCCTCTAGGACTTTGGAATCTCCAGTTGTGTAACTTTCCACACCAAAATAACCCTGGTCACCACTAGATGCAGGAGCGTGCTGGTAAATGTTTAATAACGGGCCTTCCAAAAACATGTATCTCACACACACACACACACACACACACAGACACACAAATAAAATATTATCATTAAATATTTCCGAAATACATTTTTAACATTCGTCTTTTAAAAAACATTGAGTTCCAAATTTTTTCCCTCTCTCCTGCCCTTACCCCCTTGAGAAAGCAAGCAATATGATATCAATTATGTATATGAAATCATGCAAAATATATTTCCATATTAGCCATGTTGCAAAAGAAAACAAAAAACAAACCTCCCAAGAATAAAGAACATGAAAAGAGTGTGCTTCAGTCTGTACTCAGAATTCCTCAGTTCTTTCTCTAGAGTTTGTTCTCAGTTTTCATCGTGGGTCCTTTGGAATAGTCTTGGATCATTGTCTTGATCAGAGTAGCTAAGTGTTTCACGGGTGATCGTCCTTACAATGATACTCTTACTGTGTAGAATCTTCCCCTGGTTCTGCTCACTTTATTTTGCATCAGTTATTAAAAGTCTTCCCAAATTTGTTTCTTTTTTTAAACCATCCTGCCTGTCAATTTTTTAAATAGCACAGTGGTATTACATCACATTCATATACCACAGCTTGTTCAATCATTCCCTAAATGAGGGGCATTCCCTCAATTTCCAATTCTTTGCCACCACAAAAAGAGCTGCTATAAATATTTTTGAACAAATAGGTCTTTTTTGCTTTTCTTAGATCTAGTACCTACCTAGTAGTGGTATGGCTGAGTCAGAGGATATGCACAGTTTTATAGCCTTTTGGGCATAGTTCCAAATTGTTCTCCAGAATGATTGGACCAATTCACAGCTCCACCAGCAATGTATTGTTGTCCCTATTTTTCCACATCTCTTCCAGCATTTATAACATACTTTTAAGTTTAATCTGTATTATCAACATTTTGTACATAACTTTCTCATGTCTAGGCAGTCAACAAAATAATAAATCAATCCCTGATTTGTTATGAGAATGTAAACTCTCCGAGTGCAGGGTCTAGCTTTATATCCACAGGCTAAGAGCTTAATAAATTCTTTTAAATTCATCCATTCATATGAGATGATGTATATAAAGTACTCTGGAAATTTTTAAGCAGCATGTAACTAATACCTGTAAATTCCTCAAACATATTGTAGCTTCCTTGTGAGCAGGAAGAAGCTCTCAGACTTCTTACAGCCTACAGTGCTAGATGTGAAACACAGTGCTAGAGAAATATGGTGCTTGATGAAAGCTGTATTTGATGATTGATCGGTCGGTTGACAAAAGCAGATGCTCCCAAAGCAGAGACCTTAGGATTTACCTATCCCCACAGTGCCTAGAATAGTGCCATTAATGTATTAGGCAATATGTAAAGGTATTAATTGATCTGCCAAATAAAGGATTTCAATTAGATGATTTCTAAGGTTCCCATTAGCTCGAATTTTCCATCCTTTTGTCATGCTAAATATGATGGTCACATTAGAAAGCACAATTGGGGACTTAAATATATTATGAGAGCACATGTTTAACTTTTTCTCCACAAATTTAATCCCCTTAGTTGCATTCACATATGTATGTATGTGTATGTATATATAGACACATATGTGTATGTGTCTATGTATATGTACATATATAGTGTGCCTGTGTATGTATATATATGCATACAGACATGCATGTTAATTTGCTGTGTCTGTAAGAAAGCTATAAGCAAGTACTTATAGTACAAATGCCATACCACCCCAGGGGTAGTCATATGCACCCGGGATTCTTTTATAGGTCACTAATAATCTGGTTATTGTTCAATCCTTATCTCTGTTTTTATTCTTCTTGGCCTTTCAGCAGCATTTCCCACTGTTGACCATCTCCTCCTCCAGAATTCTCAGCTCCTCCCTGGCTTTTCATAATCCTGCCCTGGAGTGATTCTCTTACTCCCTGTCTGACAATCCTTCTCCCCTCCCAGGCAGCCCCCTACCCTTGCCCTCTGCTCTTCTCCCTATACTCTTTGTCTTGGTTTTCGAAGCAGCTCATCTCAGATCTCATCACAGATCTGTTTGCAGCCTCATCTCCTTTCTGAGTCTCAGTCCCATACGGTACTGGATGTCTCCACCTAGATGTTCCTTGGCATTTCAAACTCATAATTTCCAAAACAGAACTCTCCTTTACCACTTCTGTGCAGCATGCCACTGATGTGCGTACCTCTTTCTCTAGAGCCTCATCCAGGTTCACATCTAGACCCATCCTCAATTTCCACTCTCCTTCACCACCATTGCTTGAAATCTAGTCTCTTGCTGTGTTGTCGATTCTACCTTTCTTCATTCTCTCATGCATTTGTTCTCTTCACTCTACTCGCATCTCAAACACTATTGTCTAAGCCTTTACCTCTTCTTGACTGGACTATTGCAATAATGGATTTCTCTCCTCTCTTCCCTCCCTATTCTGTTGTATAGAACTACCAAGTTGAGATTTCCTAAAGCTTGGGCCTGCTCAATAAGCCTCAGTAGCTTGCTTTTTTGCCTTTAGGGAGAACAAACAAACAAGCAACTCCCGTTGGTCATTTAAAGCCTTCCACTGTTCAGATCCACCCTCTGTTTCCAGGTTAGTTACATACTACTCCTGCTCATACATACTGTGCTGCAGAGAAGTTGGTGTACTTGCTGTACCCAATGCACAGCATTCCAGTTCCTATCTCACTTTCTTTGCCTTGCCTGTCCCCCAGGCTCTTTTCTTAGCACCTTTTCTGGAAACTCCTCACTCCTTTCAAGACTAGATTCAAATGCTTTTCCTGATTCATTCAGTTGTTAGTGCTTCCTCATCATTTCATATTCATTTTGCAATGTACTTTGTATATATTATTCTGTGAATATATTCATTCTCCTTTCTGCCAGGTAGAATGTAAACTGTTGACAGCCGGGAACAGCCTCATTTTTGTATTTTTATTTCCTATCACCTAGTGTAGTTTTGGCAAATAATAGATGCTTAAGGAAGGTTTTTTCATCGATTGATAAGTTATGTTTAGGGTGATCAAAGGAATTGCTGTTTTTTTTCTTAATAATGACCTACTGTTCCTGTGATTTTGGAACAAGTAGATTTCATCTTTAGGCAATCTGTTTTTTTTTTTTTAATTGTACCATGTAGGACAATTCCTCATTCTGCCTTTGTTTTCTCCCAATTGTATGTTTTCTTAAATGGTCCTGCATTTGGGGGTGTGTTCTTTTTTTTTTTTTTTTAAAAAGCGGAAAACTTCTACCTTTTCTTATTTGTCCTAGATCAGGATTCTGAGCGCCCACCTTTCTGGATAACCATGTTGTCTTTTCTTCCTTCTTCCATCTGGCTAAAACCTAGTGAAAATTCGTAACTGTATTTATACTTGAAAGAAACTCTTTAAGGCGTGATTATTCACAAATAGATGGGTACAGTAGAAAAACTAAGTCATCACTTCCATAATGAAATTGTAATTAGCTTTCTTCTGCTCTGGTCACCTAGAATATGTAGACCAGATTCAAATAATTGAAATGTAGCTATTCCCAGAGATTTGTTCTACTCCCCTCCTACCTCTTCCATATCAAACTAGTAGAGTCACTGTATTGTGCCTGAGGAAGAGGGTATCAGTTGGGTTATTAAACAAGGAGAAACTTAGGCACAACAGAGTCTTCTGCCAGTCTCTGCAAAGATAAGTTTGGGCCCAAACTGCCGGCCTTCTTGTGAACTTCAGTTCACTTAAATGTCTTACTTACATAAGTGAGGATCATAGATATAGACATGGATCTTGGAATTGATCTCGTCCCACTTCTTTATTTCATAGTTTAGAAATCGGATGTCCTGAGAGGATGCCTTGCCTAAGATCCCACAGGTACAAAAAGTGATATAGCAGTTATTTGAACCTAAACCCTGTGATTCCAGATCCAGCGCTTTTCCCCCTCCATAGCATTTTGAGTGTTATTACACATATAACTTTATTTTGTGCCTTTATATCTCTTATTGTAGGTTTTACTTTCCAAATCCGATGGGTACTTTAAAGCCAATCCTTTCTCCATTTCTCCTATTCAAACCCTTCCCCCAGATCTCCCCCCAGTACACCAAACAACTATCATCAGGTTGCAGCGATACTTGAGCTCTGAAATTTGTCTAATGTGAGTATTGTATTGGTTCACTTGTCTTCCAGGAACATCATTTTTGTACATCAGTATTAACAATTCAAACTCCCTGAAATGCTAATAGCAGTAGTAAGCTTTTAATTCCGTGGAATTTATTGCTTGCTGTATTTCCATGGATTTATAACGCTCTGATTCTTAAGAGCCCCATTTAATCAGTTTTGCCTGGCACAGAACATAATAAACAACTTGCTGGTGCTAAAGTGCCACATGGGGGAGGCTAACAAGAAAGTTAAATGCTTCTGCCACTAGCAGTTTCTTCGCTGTATTTTTCATGAGCTGTTCCTAGCTGCTCTAATGTACTTTGCTAGCTTCCCAACAGTGGTTAAACAGTGACAAACTGGACAGCTCCACAGTGCTGGAAGCATCGAGGCATTGCATGGGTCTCTGGACCTCACACAAGCACAGTAGAAGGCATTCAGGGGCTCCGCTGGCATGTAGTGCTTAACAACATTTAATAATTTTTCATTGTCCTCACCTTCCTCTCTTAGCCCATGATTTATAGACTGAGTAAGGAAGGATATCAATGGGCAAAAACAATCGTTAGAGCCCGTTAAAGAGCATTTATTGTTTATTTGTGCAGCCTGTCCATAAAAGTACCAACGATGGCCCTAATAGAAAAATATCAAATTATCAAGTGCTTTAAAGCAGAAAATGTCATTTGTTTCTCAAAACTGCACCAACTTTATATAATTGCCCTTTTAATTATCCCTAGTGGCCCATGAAATTTGCAAAACAGAGCATCCACAGTTTGATTTACTTACATGTTGTACTTTGGCGATATTCTTAATGAATATTCTTTAGTACTGATGCCCAGACAAGATTTACAAATGTGATATAGTAAGGTGCTTCTGGAGGGTTGGGGGCTGTGGAAGAGAGAGGGCTAACAATAAAACCAAATAGACTAGATTACTGGGAATGAAATGATATTATAGTATTCATGGTCTTAACATTTATAAAAAATACATTTTAGTGGCATTTGATTTTTCATTTAGATGTAGATTAATGCACTTTCAATTTTTGTTTTTACAGTATCTTTTTTCCTACCTAATTAAGTAGACTTATCGTTGCTTTGCCTAAAGTCAAGGGGGAATAGTTTATTTGTTTCTGGGGAATTTTGAATATGGGCTCAGTTTCTTCCTTGGTAATTAAAGCCTGCAAGACTGTTCATAACGACCTGTAAAAGATAGCACTTGGAAGATATTCTTTGTACTTGGAATTCTGTGTTCTGATTTTGGTTTAAACTTTTTAGCTGTTCTGTGAACAATTTTTAAGATTCTTTGAGCATTTTAGGTATCATAACTCTGGAGTGCCTTCCCTACTGTTTCATCCTATTAAATGAAACAATAATTATCTACCCTTTAAGCAGCTAAGAAAATAGGATATCTGTAAAGAAAATATTACGACCCATTCATTTCCTTCTCTGCATTCAGTCTAGTTCTTCCATGTTGATACTCACAACTATCTCCAGTGAGTAGTGGGTTAGAAGCTGATGATAGCAGTTCTCAGTTTAGAGACAGAGAGACATTGCCGCAGAGGGCTGCTAACAACTGTTTTTGACTAAACATATTAAAACTGGCTTTGGCACTTGTACTTGTGGAATATCACTTCATAGTGTTCTAGATTGACGGTTAACCATTGATAACCATGCTTTGAGTATGTATGGTACTTGAACTAACTGTTCCTGGACTTTATAGAGGATGGTCTTGATTTTGTAGTCGTTTGATGAGAATATCACATGGACCAAGATCAAAAGCCTCATGGAAGTATGTTTGTTTAGACAGCATCAGAACTGCTACAAACTTTGGCCTATTAAGTTTTCTCTCCATTTGGTCTTTTCGAGCAGTGGCCCAAGTTTGTTAACAATCTGCTTTCCTTCATTTTCTTTCCCCAGCTCTCCACCCAACTTAAGTATGTAATGAAATCCTATTTGTAAAACAGAATCAAGAAGGGACTCTAACTTCTGAACCAAGAAATTGGCCTGCGCGTAACTTGGGAATTGGACAAACTTTAGTCTGTTTTGCTGATTTCTGGATAATAAATCTAGATCTCTGACCCAAAGCTGTTGCAAGAAATTGACCCAATGATAGCCATTTAATTCTCTTTCTTTTGGAGGTTGAAATCACTTTTGGTGTGGACCTTGGATTATGTTTTGTATCTCTTGCAGTTTTTTTTTTTTGCTCATGCTGATGGGGTTTATTTTCTTGTATCTGTTCATTTTTTTTGTTTCTGTAGCTCATCATCATCACTGTCATCTTCATCATCATTATCATTGTTTCAAACTGCAGCTGTCTGCTGATGGCAGTAGGTTTGTATGTTCTTTTTGAGTGTTTTCTTTCTGCTGAGGTTTTTTAGAATTCAGGTATACCATACCAGTGGTGTCAAATTGAAATAGAAAAAGGGCCACTAAAGTGTGCATAAGGTTCCCTGCGGGCTGCATGCTGACTTAGAAAACAACATGTTAACATTATCTATGTTCTATCATGTTAACATGTATCTATGTATTTTTATTAATTTTGTTAAATATTTGCCAATTACATTTTAACCTTATTCAAGCCAGTCTCAAGCGTGTTTTGGACTTCATGTTTGATGCCTCTACCCTGTATCATTTACTATGCAATAAAGGGAGTGGGTTTTTTTTTTGTAACATCAGGAAACCAGGATATTACTACATCTTTTCTTTCTTATAGGCTGCATACCATCTGGAGACCATAAATATATATAATATATATATATTTATAATTTATAATATATATAATATAAATATAACATATATATAATATAAATATTTTATTTATATATATATATATATATTAGAGTCTGCCTCCTGGGCCAAGGGAGAAACATTTCCATCTTCCTTTCCCTTAACTAGTTCTTGAATTTGAAGCTTGATGGTGTATGCATAATTGTTTGACTTTAGGATTTTAGATTTAAAACTGAAGATAATCTCAGAAGTCCTCTAGTCCAATCAATACATTTTACAGATGAGGAAACTGAGGATTAGAGCAGCTAAGTGATCTGCGAAAGGTCATATGAGTTTTAATGGTCTTTGAAGCCAGGTCTTCTGACTTCAGGTCCAGTGTTCTTTACAAAAGACTGTCCTGCCCTTCTTGTACTGGGGCTTTATTAGAAAGAGACCATCCTAGAGGGTCAGTATCTCTAGCCAACATCCCAGTAAGTGTATATCATTAACAACTTGAAGATACCAAGCAAGAATTCCATATTCCGTCCTACATTTCATGCTAGGCTCTTGTTGACCATTTTTATACTTGAGAATCCAGAGGAGATGGTTAATAGCAGGAAGATGCTCTGAAACTAGTTTACTCTAATACAATATTTAAGCAAACTTACTGAAGAGGAATGAGGGACAGGAGCCAAAGCAATTATAGAATCCAATCAGATCAGGGTAAAGCATTAATGTTTTCAAAGTTGTTAGGACTTTCAAAATTCAACTAATTTCTTTAAAAGCCTGTTTGTTGATCCCTATTCCAGATGTCAAGATTTTATAGGTCTTGCATTTCTCATCCTCATTTGACTGTGTTCTGGAATTATGGATTTTATGTTTGTTGGCAATTCACAATAAATACTGCATGTGTCTCTTGGATTGATATGTTTTAAAGGCATTTGGTTTGTTTAGCTTTCCTGACAGAGCACTAGTGTTTTTTCCAGAAGACTTTCTGGGATATTATTCAGAGACATGGGCACCACTGATCAGTATGGGTGATGCAGGGAACAAGGATGAAATAATATTAAGCTCTAAGAGCCACATTGGGATGAGGATGTGTATGCCATGTCCTCAGCCTTATGGTGTACTTGTTGCTCTGTTTAGCAGGTTAAGATCACACAGGGAGCCAGATTTATCGTTGTAGGCACTCTTTTTGGTTGCAAGGGCTCTCATTTTGTGCTCTGAAGCTATAGGTAACATCCCAGTGAAGGTTTCATCCGTGTCTGATTGTCTACCAGGAAGTAGCTGATTCACTGGGAGAATCTGACTTGCTGTGATGTTGGTATTGTTTTTGTACATTCTAATTCATCAGTGGATTTGTGTTCTCATTATCTGTGCAGATCACACTAACCTGTACCTTCTCCTAGGTCAGTCTTATTCACATAATCTCTCTTGGAACACCTAGTGGGGGATCCACCAAACTGATGGGAGGTCTCCACCTTTTCTGGTTACCCGAGGAGCTCCTAGGCTGCCCCTTTGCTCTCACCATGATTGACCCACATTGTGGTCTCATTATCTATGCAGATCACGCTAACCTGTGCTTTCTCCTAGGTCAGTCTTAGTCACATAATCTCTCTTGGAACACCTAGTGGGGGATCCACCAAACTGATGGGAGGTCTTCACCTTTTCTGGTTACCCTTGGAGCTCCCAGGCTGCCCCTTTGCTCTCACCATGATTGACCCACATTTTTTTTTTCCAAGCATTACTTTCTTTGATGATATCCCTTCTGTCCCTTATTGTGTATTTGTCATAAATGGATATATGTTGCAGCCTTTTTCTGCCCTGACATATCTTCCTATTGTCCTTTAGGCAACTCAAACTCCTCCGAGGCAGCGGCATTCTAAGATTTTCAACCATAGAGCAATTGCTATTAGAACATTTCTGAGTGTGGTGGTTGTTGTCTTAAACGTTCTGGGGGATAGAGGCTTGGAATGAATAATCCATATGCATGTGTGTATATAGACACGTGTGTACATGCACTCATATACACTCATGTACACACATATTGTGTGTCATATATGTAATATGAAAATGCGTGTTTTCCCCAAAGTCTTAAAGCTTAAAACTGGACTAAGACTGTTGGGCATTCTGTATATGTAGTGGAATTTTCATGAAAGAAGCTTTGTCTATGGGTCTCACTGTGAGAATTTTCCATTGTTGTTAATCTGTTTTAGACAGTTGTTCCTTCTTGATGGTGTTTACTCTTCCGGGTTAATCATAGATTTTAATGAATGTGGAACATGTATGTTTATATCTGTGGAACACGCATGTTTACATCTGGGATGTGCATACGTTAGTGTGTCATCTTCCCTCCTCCCCTTTGAACCCAGTTACATTTAGATGAGTGAGAGGCTAAGGAATAGAAGGGAGAAAGGGGGACAGGAGTTTTACTTTGGGGATTTGGGGGGTATGGTGGGGGCTTCCCTATAGCACCCCAAGGCATATCCAAAGAGTGATGTAACCTTGTAGGGAAATGCCAGTGCCTGATTAGAGTCCCAGTCTTGATAAACCAGAAGAATAGAACAATAAGAACTCTGACCTCCAATCTCCCTGCTAAAACCCCAAGAAAGGTCACACCCTCCCAGCTTCTATTGAAGTTAGTGGTTGAAAGAACTCTGCCTAGAGCCTGAGTTCTGTTTTTGTTTTGTTTTTGTTTGGTTTTGAGAAGTATTCCCACTGGGTAAACACTTTACAGCAAAGGAAGTTTGATTCCCTTCAAGACTGTGCTCTCTACTCCCATGAGCTCCGCATAGAAACGAAGTTGATTTCTGGATTTATCTTCCAGCACCTTGACCCCATTCCCTTTTTTATTTCACCCAGTGGGGTGTAGAGATGTAGTCCTCTTCTTGGAACTACTACTTAGTTGTAAATTAGTCACCTTTGGATGCTACATTAACTCTTTCAGGCTATCGAGTATGACAAATGTGCTCCAAACTCCTACCCCTAAAGTTCCTATTTTCATATTTAGTAGATGAAATAAAGCTTTTAGTCCCAAATCTAATTAAATTGAGGATGGTTAGATGCCTAAAAGACTTCCTAAGTGTCATTATTTAAAATCAGGATAATTTAGGCATAGATGTCATTTGTTTTTCAAATATATTACTTTTTTCCAACTATTAATTATTTACTTTTTCTACTTCCCACTACATTCTGTCAACTTCCCCCTCCCAAACACCCTGAAAAAAGGAAAATAAAACCCTTGCAACAAACATACACAGTCAAGCGAGACAAATTCCCGTATTGACTATATCCATTCTGCATATTTAGTCCATGGCCTTGCTGTCCAGAATAGGTAGCATTCTTCATCATTCCTCTGGAATCCTGGTTGATCATTGCATTGGTCAAAGTTCTTAAGTTTTTCAAAATTGCTCATTTTTATGGTATTGTAGTCTATTTTTTCTTCTAGACTGTGCTTCCTCTTTATGCTGGATCAGTTCATATAAGCTATCCCAGCTTATACTAAAAGCACCTCTTTTATCTTTTCTTATAGTATAATAGTATTCCATTAAATTTATGTGCCGTAATTTTTTTTCAGCCATTCCCCAATCAATGAGCACTCCCTTAACTTGCAGCATCTCACAGTGCTTGTTGTTCTCTCCTGACAATGCCCCCAGCCTAGTAACTGAGAAGCTCCCTGTCCTGTGTTCTCTTCCCCAATATTATTTCATCTGCTGTCACAGACTCAGTGATCATCATTGTGCTGATGCTTCCCAGACGTAGTCACCCAGCCCTAACCACTCTCCTGACCTCCAGTCTCTCATCTTCAGCTGCTTCTTGTATAGTTCCTCTAAATGGATATCTTGTAGACATCTTAAACTCAACATGTCTATAACTGGACTCATATCTTTCCCTAAAACCCTCTCCTCTCTGACTTGCCTATTCCTATTGAGGGCACTACCAACCTCTCAGGCATTCAGCCTCCCAGCCTGGGTGTTATCATGGATTCCTCATTCTCTCTTACCTGTTTCCCTCCCCCATACCCAATCTGTCACCAAGTCCTGTCAATTTTACCTTTATAATACCCCTAGCTTCTGCCCTTTTCTGTCTCATCACTGCTGCTACCTTGGTGTAGTCCCTCATCATCTCATGCTGGACTATTGCCTACTTAACCTCCCTGCCTTACCTTTCCCCACTCCAGTCCATCATTCATTAATGAAAATGAAATGAATTTTATTTTTATTGTTAAAGTTAATAAAAGTAAAAAAAAATGAAATTAATAATGAGAGCGACCTGACTGTGTCACTTTCCTATTCAGTAAACTTCGGGGGTTCCCTATTGCCTCTAGAATCAAACACAAGATTTTCTATTTGATGTTTTCATGTCCTTCAGAACCAGGCTCCTTCCTACCTCTACCTTCCTCTTCTACTTTAATCCTGTCCTCATACTCTTAGATCTGGTGGCTTTGGAATCTTTGCTGTTCCTTAAACAAGACACATTATCTCCTAATTTTGTATTTCCATGCCTGGACAGCTTTCCCTCCTTATCTCTGCGTCCTGAGGCTTCCTTTCAGGTCTCAGCTGAAATCCCACTTTCCTGATCTCTCTTAATATCGGTACCTCCACTCTGAGATTTTCTCCAATTTATTGGGCAAACGTGTTGTTATATAATTGTTGGTGTGGTATCTCTCTTCCCTCAACCCAATTATGTTGTTGTGAGCTCTCCGAGGGCAGGCACTAGTTGCCTTTCTTTGAATCGCCACTGCTTAGCACATTGCCTAGTCCATAGTGCATGTTAAATAAAGTCTTTTGATTGTTTTCTAGTTCTTTGCCGCTGCTAAAAAGAGCTGCTGTTAGTATTTTGCATCTAGAGGACCTTTTCTTCTTTCATTCATCTCGCATTTTGTTTTTTTAAAATAATATTCATGGTGGCTTAGGGACTGTTGGCTTGAATTGTGGAGGAATTATTTTATTTTGGCAGTCTTAACATCAGTTTAACCACCTTTTATTTTAATAGAAAGATTTTAAAATATCAAAGCACAACTAATGTAAATTACATCATGGGAAGATTGACCATTAGGCAGTGGGCCTTTTTGGTCAGAATAGCCCATGAAACGGACAAAAAAAGAAGCCCAAACACCTCTGAGTCAACTAGGTGACACAGCAGATAGAGTACTGAACTTCAGATCAGAAGACCTCAAGTCAGATTTAGTTTCAGATGCTTACTAATGGTGTAGCTGATCCTTGGCAGATCATGTGACTTCTGTCTTCCTTAGTTTCCTCATCTTAAAAATAGGGATAATAATAGCCACTACCTCCTCAGGTTATTGTGAGGATGAAATGAAATAAAATTTATAGAAGCAACTATTTGCAAACTTTGAAGCACTATAAATGCTACTTGTTATTGTTAATTGTTAGGTCCTGTCCACATTGTGCTGCAGTGTGAAAGAACATGGGATCTGTATTTAAAAGTCAGTCAATAAGCATTTATTAAATGCCTACAATGTGCACTTGGGCTTGAATTCTGCCTCTGTCATTTACAATTTTTTCTTACCTTAAGCAGTCACTCAGTTTCCTCTTCTGTAAAATGAGGATGTTGAGGTAGATGGTTACTTCCATCCATTCCAACTCATACAGATTTTCACTATATATGTTAATTTATTGACATATCACTTTCCTAAATCTTATAAGAAATGAGTTGGGCAAATACTGGTGAATATCCCCTTTGGACTCTGACTCTGCTCACTGGAATCAGTGACTTTGTTTCTCTGATTTTAGTTCTGTGTCTACTTTCTGGAGAAACATTTAATTTAAAAAAGACAGTGATTAATGATGCTTTGCATCCACTGATTTTTGCCTAAAGACAAATAAAAAAACCTTTTAAAAAATCGTAGGTAGATCTTATGCTTGAAGTAACTGCACTGTTCAAAGGCACAATACACCATCCAATTTTGTAAGCTTCTTAATAACAGGGACAAAATTATATACTCCTATTTCTCTCCTTTCCTTCCTTCCTTCCTTCTTCCCCCTCTTCCTTCTTCCCTTCTTTCTCTTTTTCTTTCTTTCTTTCTTTCTTCTTTCCTTTCTTTCCCATATAACAAATTTTAGTTTTATTCATTTAAATAATTGTTTCTTAATATTTGTGCAGCTATTGTATTAAGACCTGAAATTAAAGGTAAATATGTACTAAATAACACATATTCCTTAATATTCACAAATCTTAGCTCATTTGTTAACTTGACAGACTTCATCTAAGTAAAGGTAGGAGAAATTGGCAGGGGGGCATTTCAAGATGATTTCTTAAGGATAGAATTAGCCTTTCACAAAATGATTAACAAGGCCCCCAGATTAAGAAATCCTAGCTTCTCTTTTGGAGCTAAATGCAGCCAAGTAATATAGCTGTTCACAACTTGACGTCATTTCCAGGATCACGGTTTTTTTTTTTTTCCATTAAGATTATGCCTTTGTCAATGCTGGTCAGGTAAATAGAGCAGAATGGCTTCATGAGGGATTCAGAATCCCTGAGACTATAAATATCCAAAATATATTGAAGGTATTTGTCATGAAAAATCATCCTAACCATTTCTGCCATACTTTTGGTTAATTTATTTTAGGTGTACAGGTATGGGTGTCTAAGAAAAAAATGTTGATTTAGCTTCGCATGTACTTTGGCTTTGGCAAACATAGACTATATTAGTTCATGCACAAGGCTTGTAGGCTCCCAAATCTAGAGTTAGGGACTTTTGAGGCTAACTAATTCAACTTCTTTTTACAGGTGATGAAACTTGAGGCCTAGGGACATAAAGTTTTGTCCAAGATCACACAGATCCTAGGTTGCAGAACTTCAATTTTAATGCAGGACTTCTGACTCCAAATCCAGTGTCCTTTCCATTGTACTAGCAGAGAAACCAAAGCTTTTTAACCCACATGAGCTAGTATGTGAGAATTCTGTTGTCGTTCCTGCTTTAGTGGGTACACTGGTTTGATCATGCTGGAGCTTTTTGTAGAATGATAACTTATTTAGAATTAATAGTCCTAGAAGGTTATGTGGAGGCAAAGAGAGTTTGTAACTTGCCTCTGGTCATACTGCTTCAGAGGTGTTACTGGAACCCCAGGATTTTCTAATTCATTGTTAGCTTTTATCTATCCTTTATGCCAGTGATCTCTGAAATGACATTTTCTTATTAAACTAATGAACAAGTACATGCTAATAACATCAGTCCCATTTCTGGTTTTTATCAGTAGCTAAATAAAAATTCCAGGATTCTTCTTAATACATGTTGCATTACATTGAAAACTTAGGGATAATTTACCAAATCTCATTATTTATACAGATTTATTACATTTAAAATGTAATGCTTGAAACTTAATGTGCTTTAAAATAATTACATTGAATATATAGTAGCTTTAGGTGGTTGCCTGTATGACTTTAAAAGGTCTAAATGATAGGTTGCATAGTCTCATACAATTTTATTTTAAATTATATCATTCTGGGCTTTTTCTGTTTCACTGAAGTGTGCTCACAGATTCATTTTTAGCTTAGTAGGACACCCCAAAAAAGAAAGTTGCAGAAGTTAATGGTTTAACAAATCCCAGGATTCATTTGGTCCTTCGGAAGATTAGCCAGTGGTCTCCATGGTAGAAAGCTGTGAGCCCCTTGTGGCTGTCAGCTGGAGAGCTGTGGTATTGGGCCAAGACCCAAGCATCTTCCCAGCTCAGCTTTTTGCCACGTTGCCTCATTCCATGGTTGAGGTGCAATGCAGCCCTGTAAGACCAAGATTCACATCCTAGTGAAGATGATTGATTGATCCCCAGAGCAGAGAATTCAGTTTTTGGTTTCTGGGTTCAAAAGCAGTCTTCCTCTCTTGTTCCAGCAGGAGTATTGCAGATAGCTTTCATTTGCTTTCTCTTTTTTTCTTTGCTGAATGACAGTACTTGTGGAAGCTCTTCCTTTCCACTCTTGAATCCTTGCCTCACTCTCACTTCTTATTAGCCCTATGATCTGCCTCCTCTGCTCCTACTAAGGTGATGTGAATGGTGCTAGAGGAAACCACAGTGACTGGTCTACTACATGTTGAACCTCAACTAGGAGCCATCTCCCATGAGGCAATCCCTCTACTCTTTTCTCATTGGCTACTCATCTCAAATGCCCTTTCTCTCCTCTTCTCAATACTCCTACATCATCCCCCCTACCTTCTTCTCAGAACATCTCCCTTCACACTTTACTGAAAAAATAAGATCATTCTTCCGTTACATCTCAAAATCTCTTGACATCATCATACATTGTCAGAAGTCAATTCCAACCCATACCTGACCAAGAATCCCCATGACAACATGGATGACATTTACCCAAAGATCTTTAGTCAAGAGAGACTTCCTATATTCAGAGGAAGCCCATATCAATTTGGGACAGCTCTAATTGGTAGATTAGACTTGATAACCTCAAGCTTACATATACCCCTTTATGACTTCCACACAGAGCTCCTAGATCTACCCTGTGGGGGGCCAACTAAAGGAAGTTTATTCCCTCATCATATGCCCATTTTAAAATGGTGCTTGCCATCTGTTCTTTTTGACCATCTTCTCATTTCCAAGTTTGGTTCTGTCATCTAGTGTAACAGCAGTATAACAAACCATAGTTCTTTCTCTTCACAGACTGTTTCTGTCCCTAGTGCTTTACTTGATATAAAGAATTATTAAATTTTGGTAATTGGACCATAGATTTAGTGGAAGGAACCTTCAAAATCTTCAGTCCAAACTCTTCATTTTATAAATAAGGATACAGGACCAGAGAGGTTAAGTCACCTGGCCAAGGTCAGACAGGTACTTTACTGCTGAACTGGCTTTGAACCCGGGTCCTCTGACTCCAAAGTCAGTGCCACCTTCACTGAAGATGTCATTGCTGGAAATAAGAATTTTAGAAGCAAGCCATCTCTGCAGTTAATGAGATCGCTACAGGAGAAAGGGAAGAGAGTATGAATACCTGACTAATGGCAGAGCCTTGGGGAATACCCCCTCACACACACTCTAGTGGTTAGGAAGAAGAGGAGGAGCTAATAAATTAAAGAGAGAAGGAGCATTCAGAAGAGTAGGAGTAGAATCAGGAGAGTCCAGGCTTGAAATCAAGGCGGGAGAGAATATCTAAAAGGAGTAAGTGGTCAATCAGTCATCATATATTATATTCCTACTGTGTGGCAGGCACTGTGTTATGTATATACTAGTTGACAGTATCCAAATCTATTGATGATCCAAGAGGATTCAAACTCAGAAAGGCATTTGAAATTTGAGATTATTTGATTGTTGTTTTTTCACAAGAACATTTAGATATAAAATGGGAATGCCTGTGATTGCACGGGTAGTTTGAGTAGCCATTTAGTGGAGAAAGTGACCCTATTCCCTCCACTGTTGAAGAGAAGCGACTCTTCTGTAATTTAGTCTTAGAGAGTTATCTGGGACTGCTGAGAGGTAAAGTGACTTGCCCGCAGCCCAAGATAATGTAAGAAGCAGATGCTGAACCTAAGATCTTGTTGGAGTTCCCAGACTACAAGAATGGCTCTCTGTCTCTAACTCTTTCATTTCTAAAAACCATTATATGTTTGCTATTCAGTAGAAGCCCAGGACCAATTGAGTCAGGTCCATTTTTAGCAATACTTCCATTTTCTTTTGACTCTAAACTACGTGTCTAGTGTCTACTATCCACTCTGACGTTTTGGCTGTGAAGTCTTGACAAGTGCTTATGTAAATAAAAACAAGGTTGTAGTTTTTCTTTTGGCTGCATGGGGAGTTTGGGGAGTGGGGAGAGGGAAGGAGAAGCTGGTTTACATTAGCAATAACTCATTGCTAGGAGTTCCAGTACATCTTTTAATTCCCTTCACTGGGAGAAAAATCCTAAACTCTTAGTTAATTTTTTTTTAAATGATAACATTGGGCTTCTTTTTTATTTGCCTACAAAACCTACTTCTAAACTTATTTCTGCCTGGTGTGATGTCCACTTCCTGCTTGTTCACACTTATTTTTAATTGGTCTGGTAGTGGACAGTGTATTTATGTAAATGAGAAAAGCTTTCTTCCCTGTTCAAGAAAGAATCTATCCTATGAAAGATAGATATTAACTCTGATGCCCGTTTACTCCAAAGATAAGATGTACTGTAGGGGGATCCCAAAAAGAGAAATCTTTGGCAGAAACTGTCAGAATGGAATGGAGAGTGAAAGCCATGCAGTTTTGTGGCCCTCTGATTGGTCAGGTTCCTTCACTTAGTAGCTAAAAGTTTGCCTTCTCCAGTTTTTATAAGAGTGTAACAAGATGGAGGTTTTAATCTGTAATGGAAACGTGGGTGTCTCAACCAGAGGTTCAGAGGGCAGGACTCTTCCCTGACACCATTTTTTCCTTTGGAGGGGAGAAAAAGAGTCTGACCACCTGTGACTTAAAGAACTCCAAGTGAAACTCCTTCTGGAATTGCAGATTGGCCATTGTTTTACAGTTTATCCTTTCTGAATTAAGGTTTCTTGAAACCGTATCTAGGATCTTGTTTGTTTTTTTTTAATTTATTGATCAATGTGTGTCTATAGAATCAGTTTCCTTTGTAGTCTTGTGTATACTTTTTATGCATTGAAAACATGATGTTTTGCATGACTTCATAGGTGTAATGAGGATTTCATTTCTTAACTTAATGAATGGGGGAGAGAGGAGCAGAATTTGGGAATGAGAATAAAATAAAAATTAAAAACAAAATAAAAAATATTTGAAGAAAAAAATGATTATAAGAAGCAGTCTTTAGGCTTCCCCATACTTATTGCCCAAGGGAATCTTGACACACATAAAAATCAGGACCTCTTGTGTTAGTTCCCTGGGGGAACTGGAAGGCTAAACAAGTTGCCCAGAAGAACCAAAATGGGTCAGACTTGAACCCAGCAGGTCTTGATCCAAGATTGAGTCTCTCTTCCACTTTGTTGTGCTTTCTCTTACCCCAGTCCTCTGAAAATAGTATTCAAATAAGGCTCAATTTCCTAGAAACAGGATATAGAACTACCAGGGACCTTAGATAATAATAATGAGCATCTATGTTTTATTTTAAAGTATTCAGAGCTTTTTATCTCACTTGAGTCCCATACCAACCCAATTAGGTAGGTATGACAGTAGCAGTTGTTAATCTGGGGCCCTAAGACCCAAGGGGGTCCACAGGTGGATTTCCAGTGGTCTGTCAATCTAGAGGAGAATATATATATACATATATATATATATGTATATACACACACACACACACACACATACATACACATATATATCTTTAATAGACTTAGTTTCTTTTGTAGTTCTTTGTATTTCTAGACGTTACTCTGCTGCGGGGGTCCATTGACTTCACCAGGCTGCCAAAGGAGGCCATGATACAAAACAAGTGAGGAAGCCCTGCACTGCAGTTACCAATATTCCCATTTGACAGATGAGAAAACTGAGCTTCAGAGAGGTAAAATTTCACGCAGCTAGAAAGCATAAGAGCAGTATTTGAACCTAGGTCTTCCCGACTCCAGTTCAGACCTGACACCACTACCCTCCTTTGTCTCCGATGTAATTCTTAGCCCTTCATCTTCCACATGAGAAGACAAAACGCAGAGGAGGAAGTGACCAGGCCAGTACTGCTTAGCCTGAATTCCTCTGACTCCGCATCTGGGAGTCTTGATTGCACTATTGAATTTTTTTTTTAAAGTGACTCCAGTTTGGAGAAGTGTTTATCTGTTTCAAAATTGACTTCTGATTTCTTTCAGCCTCCTTGACATGCTACCTGTCTACCGTACCACCAAATATAAGGCATCCCCCCCTGCCCCGCCAAAGTAGATTCGAACTTCTCCATGACTTTTTGGTGTCTGTAGAGTGGAAGGAGTATTTGACCGGGAGTCAGGAGACTAGTATCTCTCACTATCCTATTACACCTCAGGGTGATCTTAGGATCGTAGATGTACAGTTTTGAAGGAACGTAGATCCTATCTCATTTCCTTCAGTCATTTTCTCTGTGAGGAATCAAGTCCCAGAAAAGCTTAGTGACTTTGGAGTCCCAAAGCTAGTAAGTAAATGATACAGGTGGGATCTGAACCCAAGCCTTTGAGTCCTGAGTCTAGCGCTCGAACTGTTCCACCATTGCCTTAGAGCCTGAGTCTCCTCATTTGGAAGCTGGGGCTTGCCCTTCCTTAGCCACCGAGTTGGGCTGATCAAGTGAGTTATAAATGGCAAAAATAAAACCTCCCGAAGCTCTGTGTGACTCTGAGGTATGCTTTTTTTTTTTTGAACTGATGAAAAGCATGAGAATCGCAGAGATATCAGCTTCTTTCAACGTTTCCACCTGGCCCTTCATCTCAGGTGAAAAGGCACAGTCATGGACTCGTAGATGTGGAAGTGGAAGCCAGCTTTGCCTCGCCAAGGCCATTCTCTCTACCTGTGACCTGATCTCATCCTCGCTATCAATCAGTCTCTCTTTTGAATGCATTTTCTGTTTGCCACTCTTTTCAGAGTTATCCTCCTCTGTTTTACAAACCCACAAAGGTCTCAGCTATTGGGGGGGAACCTTCCCTTGACCCACCCTACCACCCACTCAAGCTGTCATCCTTCCCCTTCCTCACTGATGAACGCCTATAAAAGGCAATGCATTCTTTCTGCCTTTACTTCCTCATCACCCACTCAAGCCACAATAATCGCTCACCTTTCTATAACCCGGGTCTCCCAGCAAATAGGATTTGGAGTTTCCTGAGGATCCTCCTAACTTCCCAGGTCTTTTAGTGGCCATACGGTCTCCCCCAGCTCCCAGACTCATTGGCTCATTGGCTCCGAATCAGCTTTGACTTATCCCTTTCTCTCACTTGCAAATCCTGGGAATTTCCAAGTCTTTTTTTTTTCTGCTTCTGAGGGATGTCTCCTATCCAGCCTACATTCTCCATTGCAACTACACTGATTCAGACCTTCTCCCCATACTATTTCAGTAACCTCCTAAAGAGTCTTCTCATCTCAGATCCCATCTCAAATCTCTCCCTTCTCCATTGAATTCTTCTACATTCTTGCTTTAAAAACAAAACAAACAAAAAACAACCTTCAGTGACTCCCTCTTGCCCACCAAATAAAATTTCAAATCCTGGTCCTGGCATTCCATAATCTGATTCCAGTCTACCCTCCTAGCCTTCTGTTCCTCTGCTTTAGTATTCTGGGTTCCAACTAAATTAGACTATTCTGAGAGTCAGCAATCGTATTATTATAATGTATCATGATATTCCATATAATGTGATTGCATGATGTATAATAATATAATATGCATTATAATAGCTAACATTTATATAGTGCTTACTGTTTGCCAGGCACTTTGATAAGCATTTAACATTATTATCTCATGTCTTCCTCATGGCAACCTTGGGAGGTAGGTGCTGTTTCTATCCCCTTTTTATAGCTGAGGAAACTGAGGTAAATAGTGGTTAAATGACCTGACCAGGGTCACATAGTGAATTTGAACTCAGATCAAAGCAGTTGGTAAATGTTTTCTATATGCCAGATGCCACACAAGAGCTCTGTTTAGCTATTTTTTTTTGGTTTTTTGGAGGGGGGAGGGCAGAGCAATTGGGGTTAAGTGACTTGCCCAAGGTCACACAGCTAGTAAGTGTGTCAAGTGTCTGAGGATTTGAACTCAGGTCCTCCTGACTCCGGGGCTGGTGCTCTACTTACTGCCCCACCTAGCTGCCCCCTTCTGTTTAACTATTTAACTAGATTCTGCATAGTTATAGACACCTCCCAAGTCATGTCCTTTCCACTTTTACTGTATTTTCGCACCTCTCTATTTCTTTTAGAAACACTCTAGTTCTTGTATAGTCTCTTCTTGACTAGACTAGCCTAATGGGCCCCTAATTGGTACATCCTCTTTTCATCCATCTTCTTTACTGCTGATAAAATAATATTCCTGCTCCCATCCCTCTTTTCCAAAGCCTTCAGTGGCTCCCCATTGCCAGCCAAACTCATTCTCAAGTCACTCTGGGAAAAGGCTTTAGGTGATGCCTTCCATTGAATTGCTAAGTCGTTTGAATTCAGATGGTTGTCATTGTACAACAGACAAAGCAAAATTTACTCTCAGAGTAATTTGTGAACTTCAGCTGAGGCTGTGTCCCCTTGGAACTGAGAAAGGATGCTTTGTTTTTTCCATGTTTATCTTTACCATCCTGATAAAGTGATAAAAGAATGTGTATGTATGGATGGCCATACTGAGGGTTGGGTTGGAGGACATCTCTGGTTTCTTAGCTTTTATCTTGTGATGACGCTTGTTTTTGGATCTGCTTCCCAGTCTTACTGGAGAGAAGGGAGAGGGAGAATTGATGGGGCTAGCAGGAAGACTTCTGCCTACCTGGGCTGTCTAATTCTCCACAAACATTTAATGACTATGTGTAGGATATACAGTATATTTTCAGCTGGGACATGCCCTGGTCAGATGTAATCAGCTGCCTATATGAAGTTTTTCTTCTGGATTCTCTAGGAAAAGGGGAAAAAAGAGAAAGGCAACGTGATATGTGGAAATCAAGCAGAATAAGCATTTATTGTTTACTGTGTACTAGACCAGCGGTAGGGAACCTGGAGCCACAAGACCACATGTGGCTCTCTAGGTCCTCAGGTACAGCCTTCCAAAGTTTGGATCTAGCTGAAGGGCTGAACCTGAGGACCTAGAGGACCACATGTGGCCTCGAGGCTGCAGGTTCCCCACCCCTGTACTTGACACACACAGTAAAAACCAATCAGCCCTAACAAATATTTAAGTGTTTTCTATGTACCAAACTCTGTGATAAACTCTAAGGAAAACCCTTGCCTTATAGGAGCCTTCATTCTAATGGGAGACACAACCTGTTAATAAACAGATATATCCAGAGTAGGTGGAAGTTAATCTTAGAGGAGAACATATAAGCCCCTGAGGAAAGGCTTTCTGTAGGTGTTGCTTAAGCCAAGTCTTGAAGGAAGGAATTCTAAGGGGTGATGGAAGAAAGAAGTAAAGAAGAATAGAAATCCAAGCACGGAAGGGAGGCAGGTCTAAGTTTTCAAAGTGTCGTACACATATAATCCCATTAGATTCAACAACAACCCTGTGAAATAGGTGCTATTATCATCCCCCTTTTACGGATGAACAAACTGACTCTGAGAGTGTTGACTCCATCCAGGCTCATGCAGTAAGCAGATATTTGAGATCAGATTTGAACTCAGGTTTTCCTGTCCGGTGCTCTCTTACTCACCATGCCGCCTAGCTGCAGTGTGGAGGTGGGACTCAATATATTACACTAGCTATCAGAATAGACAACAAATAGTAAGAACAAATCGGTCCATCAACAGACATTTATTTGACACCAGTTGTGGTGTGTCAGGCATTGTTTGAGGTTCTGGGGGCACAAATGAAGAGCATGAAACATTTTATCCTCCCAGGAAACATATTCTAGAAACATATTTGTGATCAATTAAATTCTAGAAGCATTTATTAAATACTTCCTTTGTACAAGGTATAGGAAATGGAGACAAAAACATCCTATGTTTCCCTGAACTCAGGAAGCTTACCTTCTAAGAGAATAAATTAGAGTTATTGAGAGGGCCCAAACTAGGGTTTTGGCAATGTTGATTGAGGGAAGGGGACAAATTAAAAAGGATATCATGGAAGTACTGAGGTATGTGGGACAGAGTGCTAGATGTGGCATCAGCGAGGCAGGTTACCAATGCCAGCTGTGCCAACCGCTGCCTGCATGACTTTGGGCTTTGGCTTCCTCATCTGTATTTAATAATGATGATAATAGTTCGCATTGACATAGAATTTTAAGGGATGTAAAGCACTGGGCATGTGCTGTCTCACTGAATCAAGTTGTCACAAGTGCCGCCATTATTTTCCTCAGTTTGTCAGGAAGAGGAGACTGAGGCTGAGAGAGGTTAAGTCACTTGCACAGGATCACCGCAGTGAGTAAGCCTGTGTCTGAGCTCTTCAGGCCAACTCACCCAATGCACCAACCGGCTGGTTAGGCCAGGAACTCTGGCCTAGCTCTAAATAGATAAAGTCAGTCTGAATTGGAGCCCTCTTCCTGCTCCTCCTGGGGATGGACATGAGGTGTTGGAGAATTGTCAGAACTATGAAGGATGCACTAGAGTTGTAATGGAGAGTAGAGCCTTGTTGGTAATAGTGGCCCTCTCTCTAAGAAATATTTAGGTTTCCCTTTGTTAATGTTATTAATCCAAGGATGTGCTTGCATGGTTGGGTGATTGAAATCTGCAAATCTGGGTGGAATTAGAAAACAAATTAAAGGGACATCACAGTAGGTCTTGAGTGATTCTTCTCCCTGCCCCAACTTGTAGACTATTTTTTCAGTGTGGCTAGAGGGTGTATCAAGTAAACATTGTCTGTTTACTCCTTTCGTTATATGGTTATGTCTTTTATCAGAATCTCCAAATTAGAAGAAGAATATGTTTTGTAGATAGTTAAACTTCCTGCCATGGGTCATAATTATGGGTGGTGTTTTCACACCCTACATATGGCTGTGAGTATTAATGACCTGCCTTCAGCTGTCCATTGGGTCCATGTCTGTACACTCTAGGAAGAACCTCTGGCTAACAGCTGTGGAGAATTTATAATGTTTGAGCAAAAGGTTTTTACAATCAGTTTTTTTCACATCCATAGTAATTTTAACCTGAAATAGGAAATTATTTTCAATAGAAATATGTCATGTCTGTTATGTTTATTATTGTATGTTGGGGAGAAATGGAACTGATTCTGAGTCTGTTATCATAGGTTCCTAGGATCTGGTCATTTGGACAGTCATTAAGTTGCACATTTGTTGAGGGCCCGCGGGAGGAAAAGTACACTATTACACTGAAGTAGCTGGGAATAATTCTTGTCATTTTGGAAAGCAGTTTGGGATATGAAAGAAAAACTACCCCTACTATTCAAACCTTTTGCCCCAGCTATCCTCCTACTAGATAAACACACACACACACTTCGAGAGGTCAAAGATAGAAAGAAAGACCCTATACCTACCAAAATATTCATAGCAACACTTAGATGCTTATCAGAGAATGGCAGAGTAATTATAGTATATAAATTTAATAAAATATTCTATTCTAAGAAATGACAAATATGAAAAATCTAGAAAATGTGAAAATACTTGTATGAAAAGCAACCAAAACCAGGAGAGAAACATACATGGTGAACACAGTATTTCAGATGGGGAAAAAGGAAAACAGAACACTTCGACTGTCAAGCCCTTTTTAACAATAATGACCAATCCAAGAGAACTGATAATATAAGACATCACCTTCCTTTCACTAGGAAGACAAGAAGTTTGGGCAGTGGACAGTGGTATACCTGGTCAGATGGGCTCCCTGTCTTTGTTGGTTTTGTGTAAATGTATTTCCTTATTTGGGGTGTTGGTGGAGATTATGAGAGATAAAAGAGAAATGATGAGTGTCCAATGGGAAGACCAGTGGATTTGGAGTCAGAAGACATAAGATTGAGTCCAGGCTCAGACACTGATTACTTCTGTGACCAGGAGCAATTCATTTAACCACTTTGGGCTTGCCTCCTCATCTCTAAAATGAGAGGATGGAACTAGATTACTTTTAAGGTTCTCTCTAGCTTTAAATCTGGTGATCTGTTATCTATGAATTTATTAAACATTTGGTTCAAAATTAATGTTACCCTACCCCCCATAAAAAGCACTTGGAAGGGGGAGAAAAAGAAAAACAAAATTACATTATTAAATGAAAATTGAATATAGGGCTTTTTTTCTAGTTAGATGGTGTTAAAAGGGGCAGCTAGGTGGCGCAGTAAATAGAGCACTGGCCCTGGAGTCAGGAGGACCTGAGTTCAAATATGGCCTCAGACATTTGACACATGTACTAGCTGTGTGACCTTGGGCAAGTCACTTAACCTCAATTGCCCTGCCTTCCCCCCTCCAAAAAAAACAAAACAAAACAAAAACAAGAACAAAGAAATAAATGGTGTTAAAAATAATCTCATATGTAAAAGGATGCTTCATAGAAAGTAGAGCTTATATTTTATCATTAGTGAAAAAATTAGAATTGTTAACTATAGAAAGGTGATCTAGGTTCTAAAACATCAAAACCAAATGAAACCCACCATCCTGGATTACAACTTGAACTTAATGTTCAATCACAACTAAATTCTAATTGCAATTGTAGGAACATAGGTTTAACCTCTAGATCAGAAATTTAGAGGTGCAAGTCCTCAAACTTAACTGAAAAGAAAAAAAAGACATCAAACAAGGTTCTTGCTTCCAGTCTAGCTGGGACACTTGGGAATTGTCTTGGGAAGTGGGACAACTGTGACAAAAACAGAGAGAATAGAAAGAATAGAACAGAAAGAATAGAAATAGAATAGAAAAGAATAGAAAGCCCAACCAATTTTGAGATTGAAGGGTGGGCAGTGCTAATGGTTTTGAAGCATAATGAGTTTCAGGTAGCAACAGGAAAGAGGCATCTGCTAGGCAGATGTGGATCATGATATCATAGATTTAAAGCTGGAAGGAACCATTGAGGTCGAGTAATCAAATCCAAGATGTAACAGGTAGCTAATAACACAGCTAGTTCCTCTGACTCGGTTTCCAGCATTTTCCATTCAGCATGTCTACTAGATCTTGGTGAGAGTTTAGTACTAGAAATATAGATCTGGGAGTCTTTAGAATGCAGTTTATAGTTGAAGTCATGGAGGTAGATAGGAAGCAACCAAAAGATTGAGCCTTGGAAAATGCCCAAAATAAGGGATGAAAGAAGAAAGAAGAACCAGTGAAGGACACATAGAAGAATGATCAGGGAGGTAAAAGTACAAGGATGATCCTGTATCCAGTCAAGTTAGAGAAGCTTACTTAAAATTCATAATTAAATGGATGATAGAGGGTTGTAATATAAAGTGGATAATTGATAAATTCACTAACTTCATTTCTCTTCTATGGACATTATCCAGAAATCTCAAGTATTAATATAAACTTTTTTTTCAGAAGAAAAAAATAAAACTAGGAGCAAAATGGTCATTAATGGAAATGACCGTAGGTCTTTCTTAGCTCATCAAAATTCTGTCTTGAACAGAATTATTCTAGTGTTTGTCCTCTTTGAGTTGCAATTTAGGTAGCTCAGGGAGACCAGTGATGTTTTATTTGGGTCAGGCTTCCAGAATTCTGCAGTCAGGCTTATTGATAATATCTTTAACCCATTCTACTCTCCTACTATTCATTTTTTTGCTTAGTTTTCTATAGCTCTGCCATGCTTCTCTTTTCTTTATAAAAAGTACTTATACAGCAAAATATCTATGTAAGCAAATTTGAGCAACCCTGTTTATCGATCACAAAAACATTACATATCAGGTCTTGGCCATGCCCACTCTTAGCAAGGCAATTTTTTTCCTTCCTAGTAATTTTCAACAAATTGTTAGGCTGAGAATACAGCCTACCACGTGAAAGGGATGATGAATTCCCAACCCTACACACAGGTGTCAGGGGAATTGTCTATTTGGTCAGTTCAAACAGTTTATCAATTAAGTGAAGTAAGATCAGTCAAACCAGTTATTAGAATCAGCTAAGATGCCTGATTGATCCAGCAATATTTTGTTAGTAACACTGAAAAGGAATATGGTTGAGAGGCTAAGTATATACGTTTACATCCGACCCACTGTTGGAATTGCTTTATACCAGTTCTCATTTCCTTTGGACTATATTGGATCTATGACTTTTGACTAGATGTTGTTGCCTCATCTTTTAAGTGGGGTTAATAATTGATCTACTTATCTCACCCAGTAGCTGTGAGCACCAAATGAAATAATATGAATAATGCATTTTTAACACTAGGAACACTATGTAAATATTGCTATCATTTTGCCACTTTTGTAAATATTACTGTCACTTTGCCACTTTCTCATTCTCATCTTTTCAGATGGAGTTATGGTATAAGTAGTCTAAGCATAAGTTACTATTCTTTTTTTTTGGCAGGGCATTTGGGGTTAAGTGACTTGCCCAAGGTCGCACAGCTAATACATGTGTCAAGTGTCTGAGGCCGGATTTGAACTCAGGTCCTCCTGACTCCAGGTCTCTACTGACTGTGCCACCTAACTGCCCTATAAGTTGCTATTCTGTTACCATTCCTTCATATTTGATCTTTCATTGACTATAGTCACACAGATAAAATGATCATTTTAAAAACTAATTGAATAAGAGTATGGTAGTGAAAGCTTGTCGTCCATAGACTCTGAAAGCTTTGGGACAAGTCCATTAGGAGGCATAATGAGAATGATGTGTACCTTTTTCCTGTTCTCACAATTTTATTTCCTTATTCTAGATCTCTATATTTTGCAAGCTTTTCCTTCCAAGTAGTTTAGTGATCATCAACATTTAGCTTGATGGCACCTATTAAATTTTTTTTTCTGGATTAATGTTATGTTTATTCAGTTGTGGGCAACAGTTCTTTCTATGACAATATTCTTGTTCCAGGACATTTTATTTAGTGAAGTCCCAGGGATATCTTGGATTTTATATTCATACTATGGGATTTGGCAAATGTTCACTTATAATGCAGTGAGATTTTGGCGCATAATCCTAGCTACCTGACTGTCTTCTTAGGGTAGATACAAAATTTTTGTAACCTACCCTGATATGCTATGCAGCTTCCCATAGCTTCATTAAATAATTTGCATCGATCAATAAATCTTTGCTCCTTAAGGCTAACTTTTCTCTAATTTCTAGTATCAGTAACCCTAATCTTATTCTCCATCCTAAACTCCTATATCTCTAAAAACAAACCCTCATGGCTTAAGCCATTTGTTTGATGTTTCTTTGTTGGCATATCATTATTCCAAGTTCATTTCGGTTTGCCCACATAGAGACTGCTAATTCTACCCTTGGATTTCAGCTATTTCAAAGGCTCCATCTGAAGATGATCAATTTTCAGTTGTATTAGACACATTTAGTAAATGTGTGCCTTGACCACTGTTTTCTCAAGAGAAGTGTATGAATTCCTGACCTGTTCATCATGTGCTCTAAGAATACTTATCAGTAACCTTCCCCTTTTTTGAGAAGGAAACATTAATATTTGTAGAAGGAAATTTGAGAAGGAAACATTAATAAAAGTACCTTGTGTCTAAGTAGCGTTATAGACATTTTTGCTTAGACATTTAGATAGGTTGTTCATTTAACTATACAAAAACATACATTATGTTAATTATTGTATAGGTGTTGATTGCTCTAAATGTATTCTTCCTATTGAACTTTGACTTCAGGATTCCAGTCAATCTCTTATCCTATGTATTCCTTTTTTCATATTTCTTCATATTTCTCTTTGATAACTCTTTTGTTCTATGTGGCTTGGAGAAGACCATGGTATTTATAAGTCTTGTCTTTATCGACTAGTTGGATTTTATCTCCAAACTTGAGCTCAAATCTCTCAGCCTCATTTCTTCCTTGCTGTATACGAAGAAGTTGACATTTTTCAGATTCAATTGATGTTTTGCTAATGGACTTCAGGCTGGGTACAATCATAGCAAATTCAAACTGTCACCCATGAAAGTGCCTCCTTTTATGGGAATTGCTCTTGATAGTATTATGTTGACGTTGTACTTTAGATAAACAGCTCTTTTCTAATCAGGACATCTGTTGTACTAGCATTCTCACACTACTTGGTCTCTTATATATGTTTGTAGTACATGACGAAGCCATGAGTAAGGAATTGAGTCAAAGGTTTTGCAGTAATCCATAAAGGCTGTTGTAAGTGTTTCACTATTTTAGGTGACTTGTTTACCGATTCCATTGTTGCTCTTTAAAACCTTCTACCTTTTCATTTTTTTTTCCTCCTCAGCCAATATGTTACTGCCTTGTAAGTTTTTATAGATTTTTTTTTGCACGATACAAACTGCGAATGCTTTGTAGGAAGGAAATAAACTCCATTGGAGTTTGGAAGGTCAAGGTTTTCATTTTTTGGTAATACTGTAAATATGCAATGCCTTCTATAAAGGAAGTTGGAATCAGGTGTGCTTTAGAGAGAAAGTTGTTAAAATGTTTTGCCTAGCAATTTATGCACCATTGTGACGTGTTGGGGCGAAACATTGTGGATCCTATCCAGACCTTTCACTTTCTGGTTTTACAGAGAACCTAGAGTTCTAATCACCTCCTTTTACTTAGGAATTCTATCCTTCATTATATTAATCGTGTACAAGTTTTCTGTTTTGCATTTGAGCCAACTTGCATTTTTGTGGTTCTTTTGGCCATATAGATGATCCCAAATTTTCCACGTTTTCTTTTTTGGGATTTCTCTTAACTTTCTTATGTTTTTTTGTTTCTTTAGCTTGTGATAGAATTTTTTAAATTGGGGTTGAGTTGCTTATTTTGTTCTTTTTGGTATTTTGATGCATATCTTGACCTTTTGTTTTTCCCTTTTTGTTAATGAACAGGGGTTTCAAAAGTCTGATTTTTTTGTTTGTTTTCTAGATTCCATCCTACATCTTTTCTCACTGCCTTTAGGTGGGCCATATACTGTACCTAGATGTTCATGTAATTTCTCAGTATTTTTTGTAGGGTTTCAGTTGTTTTCTCAAGACTCTTTTCCTGATCGTATTTAAAGGCTTTTTCCTTAGAAATATTACTAGATAGAGCCACCTTTACTTCTGCAGTCCTTTCTGTGGCAATACTTGCAATGTATACTATTGTATGTAGACCCTGAAATGGTTTTGTGCTCTCTTTCAAATATTTTTAGAGAATTTATTTTCTTCATGATGAATAAAATAGTTATCAGGTGTTTTTTTCCCCCTCAATGCTCTGTTTTTGGTATAATTGATTTCATGTTATCAAATGCAAAGAGGGTTTTTGAAATTCTATTCTAAGTATGCTTATTTTTTCAAAATCATTCCATGCACCAGCATTGCTATACAACTTTTAAAAGCTGTTGTAAGAACTGTTATATAACCTTTCAGTTTTTGTTAAGTATAGATTCTCAGTACCTTAGGGTTCTTCAGGGTTTTTCCTTTAAAATAACTTCAATTTCTGTTCTTATTTCAGCTAATCTTGGTTAAGTCAAATGAACAAGCATTTATTAAGCACCTACTATGTGGTAGGGGGTGTATGGGTGTTCAAGGAGGACTAGCACCTTTCATGTGAGGCCTTGCCAAAAATCAAACAAAAATCCCCACCATGTTCCAGGCACTGTGCTAAGGGGTGAAGGCATGAAGAAAGGCAAAAAACAAACTAACAAAAAGAAAACAAGCTGTTCTTCCAATCTAATAGGAATCTAATTGTCATGGAATTGTAATCACAATCTAATAGGGGATAATGACAAGCACACAACTCCATGCAAACATGATATACAAGTGTCCCAAAAGTCAATGCAGTTTAAAGCTTCTAAAATTTAAAACTGCATTAAGCTTTTGGGACATCTGTATATCTGGTAAATTGGTGACACTCTTGGAAGGAAAGCACAGCAATTAAGGAAGAAGGGGAAAGACTTTTAAATCTTTTTTTTAATTTTTAAAAAAACTTTTGTAGAAGGTAGGACTTTGTTGTTGTTGTTGGTTGTGGTGGTGGTGGTCCTTCATTCTTGAAGAGGATCATGCCATCAGAGAGGTGATTCCATAACACACAAGGGAATTAGATTGAAGTGAGGGAGGGCTGTGCAAAGTCACCAGCCTTGAAGCTTGGATATCCAGAAGGCAAAAATGAGGAGGCAGAGAATTCTAGGCATAGGGGTCAACCAGTGAAAATGCCCTCTTGTTAGGAAATGAAGTATTTTGCGGGAGGAATGCTAAAGAGGCTAGTCTCACTGGATCACAAACTACATGGAGAAGAATAAGGTGTATGAAGACTTATATAGGGAGAAGGGTGGATGGAGGCCTTTGGGGTTAAAGTCCAACTAGAGGATTTTATATTTGATCCTGTAACTCTTGAGGCGCTTCTGGAGTTTATTGAAGCAGGGGTAATAGGGTCAGACCTGTGCTTTAAGATCAGTCTGACAACTGAATGAATGTTAGATTGGAGTAGGCAGAGACTTGGCAGGGAGACCAACTAGTAGACAAGTGGAATATATCAGACATGAGGTGATGAAGGCCTGGAACCAAAATATTGACAGTATCAGAGGAGAGAATGAGGCAAGATGTTCCGAAGGTAGAAATGGCAAGACTTGGCAGTTGTTTGGGTAGGGGGAGCATGTGTGACAGAAAGTAAATAACCAAGGATGATACCTGGATTATGAGCCTAGGTGACAGGAAGGATGATGATACCTTCAATAGTAACAGGGAAATTAGGAAGAGGGAGAAGTAGGAGGGAGCAGTAATGGGTTAGGAATGAAGTTATTTCTCATAATTACCGTGCAGATATCTGCAATATATTGTTATGCAACTTGGATGGAAGAATAATGTTGACAAAAATAGTATGAAGTTCTTGCTTATGATAGGTACGATGTTTCCAATTTTGTTATGATGAATACTGGCCCATAATGAAAGTGTTCATATCTTTAGCTCATTTTATGTTCGCTTGTGCTTTGCCTGCTTTTCCGGTCAGTACCTTTTGTGCCAAATTTATGACAGGTGAAAATGTTGGTGGTTCTGATTTATTTTGGTCTGTTTTGCCTTCCTTTTTGTAGTACCCCTTCACAGATTGACTTCTCCCCACTTGGAGTATAAGCTCCTTGAGGACAGCCATTGTCTTCCTTGCTTGTATTTATATCCTAGCTCTTATCACAGTATCTGACATATGGTTGCCACTTCTAGTTACAAAAATGATTAAATGCTTGCCATTTGTGAAGTGCTGTGTCAAGCATTTGGCTACAAATATTTTTTTAAATAGTCTCTGCTCTCTTATTCTAATAGAGAGAGAAGACACATATAGGAGATTTCCTCTGCAAGTCAGATGGAAAGGTCCTCATGGTCTGAAGGGGCACTGACAGAACACATGGTAATGTGTTATTTCTATTAGCAACATTTCCATTGATCAAGCCATATCCATTTCTGATGTTCAGCCATTTGATTATACTAAGCATTTGGTGGTGCAGCCTGTCTTTTCCTGGGCTCAGTACCTGTAGCTTCTGAGGAGGGAGCAACCAGCTTTCATCTTTCCCAAGGTCTGATTCCCTGAATATTGGCTGTGGGAATGAACTGGAAGCAGGGGCCTCAGGGTCAGTAGTTCTGCTGTTCCCAAAGCTCTTGGGACCAGAGTTCTGGGCTCTGTCCATGTGGATCTGAGGGCAAATGGTAGTTGACATAGGGTGAGCATGGTTTGAAGTGCTCAGCATGTGCTGTTGCCTGTCTATCCCTAAGGTTGTCTTCTTGCTGGAACACAATGAAGTACCACTCCCTCCTTGGTTCTCTGGGTAAAACTGGTCATCATGATGGTTCCAGGAAAGCTATCCTAGGATGCTACGATGTTCCATTAACTTCTTAAGAATCATAGGAGCAATCACAGCAACACCCTGTAGGGAACTGGGGGTGGTAAAGGAGGAGGGATGCTAATATAAACTGACATAGAGCCTTCAGACCCTAATTGGCTGATGTTTCTCTGGATTCCCACCAAGCTTTCTTAGATCCCGCCATGGTCTGAGAGCATGTAGAGTAGAACCTTATCATGTCTGGCCTTCTCTTACTTGATTGCTTCCCCTTCTGCAGCACATATAATAGGTTGGACTTTGAGGGGTGTATCGATGTGGCTGTCTCTTAGATGGGGCTCTGAAAGGAATTGTCCCAGGACAAGTCTCTATCCTGCTATATTATAGACATGTTGGTATTGTTACTAATTTCTTTGAGTTTCTGGGCCCCTGTATCCTTACCTACTTTGACTGGCTGTTGATCAAGTTACAGAAGGGCAACTTCCTTCGGGGAGGACCTTGGGGTATTTCAGTTTCGACTTTATAAAAAATTCAAGAAAATTGTTTCTGGGCTATTCCACTTATATCTAAACATATCTTAGAGATGGATTGTTGTATCAAACTCACATCTAATATGTGCCCCTGTGATTTTCTTTGTGATGACAGGATTGAGGGATTAGCAAACCAGAAATCTCTCTAGGTTTCTGCTTTTGCTCTCCACTATCCCCTTCTTCCCAATACTACCATGCGTCTTTTTTCTACTGTTCTGATACTTTACCCTTACCCCAGAGGTTGGAATAAATGGCCTTCCCAAAGCCACAATCAATGGCATTCCGTAAGGTGTGAAAGGAGAATACATCTGGCACTTTTCCCACCATCCTCTCTCCCTTCCCAGAGAAAAGACACATTGAACTCTGATGTGCCTGCTCATTATAACTTCTGTGGGTCTGAAATTCACTCCCAAACTTGGCTCAGCAGCATAGCACCACCAAATGATCCCAGTACCTTTTTTTTTTCCTTTTGCAAAAATTTCCCATCAGAATAGGTCTGCTGGTAATAAGTGTAAGGGAAATTATTTTAGAATACAATTATATATGTCAACTGTTCTGTGCAATATTTTTCTAAATATTCAATTTTTTAAAATTTCCCCCTCAATCTTAGTGCTAAGATCACTGGGCCATTTCAATTTTTATTGAAACAAATAAACCCAATAAAAACACTTATGCTGAGAGCTGTGGTTCCACAATAAAAAAAAATCACCCTGTATTGAATTTATTGATTTATTTATTTACTTCAACTGGAAAATCGAGTATTGTGTTAATGCATTTTATAAGAATCACACTGCTCGATGAAATGGCTAATTTATTTTAGCGTATACATAAATAGCTAGCAATTTTCCATGAGACAGGCTAATGAAAATGGTGCCATGAAATTGTCTATACTATGAGGAGTGATGGAGGCGAGTTATTATTGGTTGAGTGCTAAGACGTAGTGAACTGGCCATCATGTCTTTGAACTTTTGAACTGCTACTTGGGTGTGTGATTTATTGATTTTGAGATCTCTCTGTTGAGTTCAAGTTTAGTTTTTGCACAAGCAGGGCAGATAAGTAGCATACGATATTTAATTTCATGGGTATTTGGGGTTAAAACGTATCTTTTAGAAGAATGCTAAACATGTTTTAATAAAACATAAGCTGCAGAGGTTTTAAGTTTCTTTCGATATGAACTGGATATGATAAGGGCAGATGCTATTGAGGGGCAGCCCTGGGTTGTTCCAAGATCCCCAGGCTCTAGGTACCTAGCCTGAGAGCTATACAAGTTTAACAGTCTACATGTGCATTTTATTTGTTAAATAAATCTGACTTCATTCTTAATTAACGGTACGATTTTGTATCTCAACTTTATTTCCCTGCCTCGCCTCTCACATCGAGTTATTGTCTCGGGAGGTGCCTGGCACCGAGCTCCCTCTGGCTTGTTATTCTGAGCTCCTTCCTCGTCACTGGGGCGCTCGCTGGGCTGCCTTTTCGGAAGGGGTTCTGCAGCCTAGGCTGGCTTGGGGCTGGCATTGCCTATTGAAACACCCTCCATGGGACTGCGCTTCCTGGGCAGCTGCTGGCTGGCTGGCAGCCGCTGGTCCCACCTAGAGGATGAAGACATGGAAACTTGCCCCGTGTTACAGCTGAGCCTCCCCTCCCCATTCGGATTCCGCCTGCGGTGGCCAGGGCATGGGGCTCCCGGAGCACGAGCAGGCCAGGGACACCCCGCTTGCCACCCCCCCCCCCCCAAAAACCGTACTTAGGGTTCAGGGCAACAAGATGGCCTGACTCTTTTTTTCATTTAGGTTCGTTGGAGCTGGAGAACTTTTCTGATAAATGTGCCTGCATGGGACTTAACATCTTGAGAGTATTTTTAGTTCGCCTCGGTAATTAAAAAGGGCAGTTTGGCCGTATTTTGTGATTTGGGGGCTGTGGAGTCGGGGAGCTTGATCATGTGAAACTCCCCGAGGTCTGCAGCAGCCGCTGGAGCAGCAGCAGCAGCAGCAGCAGCTCTCGGGCGCGCACATAGCACACACACACACACACACACACACACGCAAACACACATGTATACATACACATCCACACACACACACACATACACACACATATACACACCTGACTCAGTGTCACTGCCTGTAGATGTGGGATTCTGCTGAGATCCGGACAGCTGCCTTTGAAAATCTGATTTATTTAGAAAGTACTTTTAAGGAAAAATGCCCAAGGAATTTTACCCTTCTGTAGAAGGTGAGGAGGGGGAAGCTTGCAAGGGTCTGTAAGAGGACTTGACAAGGCTCGTATCCTTTAATGATTAAACTGGCCCAGCTCTCTATTTGGATGGTAAAGAGCTTTTTCTTGCATTGCAAACATTCTCAGCAAATTTAAAGTCAGAGATTTGGAAGCTACACACACACACACACACACACACACACACACACACACACACAAATAAGGCCTGTCTGAACTCTTAAACAAAACTAGTGGGAAAGCTAAAAACAGGACAGACACCAACACCATTAGCTGGGGGAAAAAAATTTCCATTTCACTGCAACTGTGTTATTGTTTACTTTACCATACACATCCTAATATGGTTACCTCCCTGTCAAGGCGGCTGAGCTAGGGGTTGAGGGGCCCCCTCAGGGAGAAGCTCCCAACTGCTCCTCAGACAATAAGAAACAAACGGCACAACTCCACAAAAGGCTGCCCGGAAAATGTGTCAAATAAATCCTAAAGAACTCTTCTTGCTTCTTCCACACTGCTTTGTATGTGTAAACCTGCTTTATGCCACGCTGCCCAGGCTGAGCTACATTTGTTTGGAAATGTAAGCCACTGTGGTATTTTTTTTTCAATTCATTTAAGGGCTGTGGATTAATTCCTTGAGACATATCTTTGCATACGCGTTTCATGAGTTATGTTTGCTGGAGCCTTTTACTAGGAACATTAAGGTAAGAATGTTGATTTAGCCCGGGACCTTTGTCACTCAAACTAATGCTCATCAGCGATATAGACATTGTAAAGAAATACCGCTTAGGTCTCTTGTAGTCCCACCACCTAAATGGAGATGTGAGATTGCTTTTAATGGCCATGCATGGAATCTAAAAATGCCAAGACTTGTAGATGGTGATGGAACAGAGGTGTACTCACTCTAGTGTAAACAGTGCTGAAAATACCCGATTGGTGCTACCAATTGTCGGCTACAACAGTTTCATTAGAGGCTTTTCGGTTATTTCTTCTTCTCTCTACTTGTGGTTTTTCTGAACCCTCCTGGTTGTTCCCAAATCCTCATGGTCTTGAGGCTTGCCTGTTATTATCTGCAACACCAGAACAAAGGTAGGTTGTTAAACTGTGTGCTCTGGGGGAGGGACAAGTTATTTTTGGAAGGTTGTCTTCCTAGTGCATGACTGGCTGACCTAAAAGGAGGGAGGAAAAAAAAAAAAGACCTCATCCATGGAGCCTAGGCATGAGTGAGTGTGGACTAGGGCAGCTATTATGTAGTGAGTTGATTTTTATGCAACTCATCCTTTAGAGAATATGCTCAGTTAGGTCCTGGGGAACGACACACACGACACTGATGCAACCTTTTAGCGTGTGCATTTCATTACCAAGCTGGATTTTAACATTTGGTAATGCACGGATTTATGGTCTCAGATAAGAAGAGTTCCTATTCAAATTTGCAATAAGGATTATCAAAATGGAAAAATGACTTAAAAAAAAGTGAAGGTTTAAGTGTTTGGGTGACTGTCATTGTAATACACCTTTTCAGTGACTCTCCAAGTGCTTTAATTCTCTGGACACCTTCACTTATTTCTTAATTGTTCTATTCTCTAATTTTGAGGGATTTGCTGATGTTCTGTATTTGAGCCAAGGTGGAGCTTTTCTGCTAAACAAGTGCAGCCTACTTTATTTTTATTTTTTGCTACATGTTCACAAGTGATGATACAGTACTAATAAAACAAGAACAGCAACAACAACCGGGCAGACTTGTTTAGCACTTCCTGCAAAGAGGGGACTAGAAGGCAGTGAGCTAAATTCAAAATTGAATAGAAGAGCAAGTTAACTATTGGTGAGCGATGTTACTGCATACTGGTAACCACAAATACACTTGGCAATGGAGCACACACTATAGTTCTTAAGAAAAAAAAATCAAATGGAATTGGCTTGTGTTGTGCCGGACTATGCTGGTTCATTAGTCCAGACGGGATTCCAAGTGAACTGTTTGAGCTCATGTCAAGTCTCTAGCCTAGATTTAAATACCTGTTGTAAACATCGTTGTTCTCGTGCCATTGTAGAGTCATGCCACAGCTGCTGATTTTTTTCAGAACACCTCTTCTCCGTGGCTGAACATGACTACTAAAAATTTTATTTCACATGATTATCACCCTTATACATTCCTGTAGATTTCTTGGCTATGTAGGGTTTCCATTTCAGGACATGCAGGCAGTATAGTCCCTGCTAAGGTGAAGTTCTTTAAGGAAAAATAATGTAAATCTAACCTATTTAACAAAACAAAGCAAAATGAACTTGAACAGCCCAAAAGTTTTAATCTCAGAAAACTAGTAATCGTTGAAATATAATTATGTGAGGTACTGTATCTAAATAAAAATAAATCTGTTTTAGAAATGCAACATTAAGACATGCTTTTAAAGGTATTTTTTTTAACTTTGGGGGCCATCAAGGAGTGATAGGAATGACTAGCCTTTAATTAGACGTGCAGATACTCACATTTTATAGGGATTTATGTTAGAACATGGAATGGCGGGTGGCTGTTTCCTCATTATGATTTCTCCCTGCACATAATGAGGTTCATCATTAGTTGATGGAGTGAATTTGCCCTAGCTCTACCTTGAAAGGCACATAATTTACATATTGCTTCAGAGCCTAAGCTTTAATGGATTCCTCCATGAATAAAATGAAAAGCTACTTTCTTTAAATTTTTGAACACTGTTTAGATAATACAGATTTAATAAGACCTTCAGTTTGCTTGTTAAGTATATTCGAAAGTGCATTGCCCCATTTTGGGGCATGTATATGTTGTTTTTTTGACACAATTTATTTTTATTTGCCTTGTTTTATATCACTGTGTCATGATTACATTCAAAGCTGCATCACAGGGAGCATGTTTGGGACGAAAGTGTGTGTGTGTGTGTGTGTGTGTGTGTGTGTGTGTGTCCATGAATTGTTAAACATTAGGGGGAATCTTACTTGGCTTGGGCACTGTTGTGACTTGGGCATGAAATATCTTACTGTTTGCTCCTTTGCCACTGCTGCTGTCAAAGCTGCCTGTGTAAAAACTCTTCTTAGTATTTTGGTAATATATGCGTTTTGAAATCTTTGAGTTCGATGGCTACTGTTTCCAGATACAGCAGTTGTGGTGTCTGTGTGTGTGTCTGTGTGTGTGTCTGTGTGTGTGTGTTACTGACTTAGAGTCTGACATTGATAAAACCTGCTAGCCCCACCTCCCTCCTTATTTTAATGAGAGGAGAGCAGCAAAAACTTCCTTGCCACCTCCAAAACTGCTGTGTAGATATGATTAGATTAGAGCAAATTGAATTGTAGGCTGCCTAATATGTTATCAAGTCATCAACTTATGAAAGTACTGGTCTATACCATAGATTTATCAAGTGTCTCTCTCTCTCTCTCTCTCTCTCTCTCTCTCTCTTTCATCTCTTAGTCTCTTACTCTGTCTTTGTCTCTGCCTTATTCTTTATCTCTGTCTCTACCACCACCCCCCACATACAACTTTGGAAAAAAGTGGGAGCAAACAGCCTCCACTTAACACTCCGGAAATCTCAACTACTAAAGTCTTTTCCATTAGTGTAGGGAGTTTATGTAAGAGCATGTTACTGAACACGTTCTTTGCCTTTTTGAGACAGGTCACCCTCACCTTGTTATCAATAGTTTTTGCTGCAAGTGGAAACAGGTCCCTGTAGTTTGTCACTCTCAGTGGCGATGGAGGTATCTAAATAAACACAGAAGTCTTGTTTTGATCGAATGCTTTCTTCTCTGAAAATGAAGAGCATATATTAACATTAATAGAAGAGTGAATGTCATTCTTTTTGAGGTAATTTACCTCTGCTGCAGACCTGTCTGCTTCAAGAATCTTCCTCTGTTCTAAAACATATATTTGTTTAGGGAGTTTTCATTGAAGTGTACATGACAATTACAGCTGTTCATTAACAAAATTGGGTATTTGTTTTAAACTTTAACCAATCACTTTGATATGCTAATTATGGTGTAATTTAATTTGAGCCCTGTAATGATGATGCCGTTATTATGGACATAAATGATGCAGTTAAGCTGAGAGTAATCTCATTTGCATACTGTACATGCCAGTAAATTAAGCCCTTTCTTCGACTCCTTCAGCTTTAATTTTCCACTTCTTTTCACACAGCTCCTTTTCAGCCACTCTCTTCTAAGCCCACTTTGTAATAGTCCTGATGACTGTTTGATGTGGAGAGTTGCTGCACCACAATACTGCAAGACCCAAGATGTAACATTTAAAGGATTCATTATCCTACTGAGTGTTTGTTCTTTACGAAGGAAGGATGAGAGAGGACCAAGGGATCCTCTCCATGGAGTTTCAGGTAGCTGACAAACATGTCTCTGGTACCTTTCTTCTTCAGAGTCCTCTCTTCAAATCCTCTCAAATTCTAAGACAAGGCCAAAACCTTCGGTTAGTAAATAGTGGTCATCTGTAATACTAGGGTTCATTTTTATTAAGGTTTTTTCTTTTTCTCTTTCTTTCTTCCTTCCTTTCTTTTTCTTCCTTCCTTTTTTTCTTTCATCCTTCTTTCTCTCCTTCCTCTTTCCTTCCTTCCTTTCTTTCTCTTTCTTTTTTCATGTATCACTCAAAGTTGAAGTATACAGGTCATAGTATTTCTTACTCAGTGCAAATTATGACCATGTTAAGAAGTGAATTTCAACTCAGTCCTTTAGTGTTTTTCCACGTGTTTCCATTTGCCATATTAGGGAAAAAAATCTCATCTGCCTACCTGTTAAATCACTAGGATATTGGATTATTATAGCTGACTGCCTTATTACCTGTTGTTTCCCTAGCACTTAGCACAGTGCTTGGTACAGAAGGCACTCAATAAATGTATTTTTTTGTTTATTAATTGATCAATTAATGATTCTCATATATATAGTATTTACAAAGTACTCTCCTGTACATTACTTCATGTATTCTAAGGTCTAGTTACTGTTTCTCATGCCTGACACAATATTCCTTCTCTTTAGACCTTGGCTCCCTCCCACTTCTGGGAATTCTTCATTTTCTTCAAAGACCAGCTCAAGCACCACCTTCTGAAGTCTTTCTTGAGCATACTCATGCCTCTGCCTCTCAGAATTAGTTTGTACTTATTACGTTTGTTTTGTATATTATATATGTACATGTTTTCTCTCCCTTACAGAATATAAGCTCCTTGATGGTAAGGTCTAGTTTTGTTTGTTTTTGTGGCATCTTGTATCCTGCCAAGTGCAGTACCTGGCACATAGTAGGCACTTGATGAATTTTTATTGATTGGATGATTCATATTAATATCAGTAAATACTTATTAAGTACCTTCTATGTGTCAGGCACTGTGCTAAGTACTGAGTGTACAAAAAGAGGTGAAAGACAGTCCCTTCCTTCAAGAACCTTACAATCTAATGGGGGAGAAAATGTGCAAACAAATAAATACAAAGCAAGTTATGCACAGAATAAATAGGAAATAATTAACAAAGGGAAGGTATTAGAATCAAGAGGAATTGGGAAAAACTTCTTGTAAAAGTTGGGATTTTAGTTGGGACTTAAAGGAAATCAGGGACAGCCAGGGAAAATGGCAAGAGTCAAGAGATGGAGTGTCTGGTTTGTGGAACAGCTAGGCCAATATCACTGGATTGAAGAGAGCATGGAAAGGAGGAGGGTGTAAGAAGACTGGAAAGGGAAGGATATGAGTGGGCTGGGTTCTGAAGGGCTTTGAATGACAAACAAAACATTTTGTATTTGATGCTGGAGACAATAGGTAGCCACTGGAGATTATTGAGTAGAGAGGGGTTAGTGACATAATTAGACTTTTGCTTTAGGAAAATGACCTTGGTGGCTGCATGGAGGGTGGATTGAAGTGGGGAGAGATTTGAGGCAGGCAGATCCACCTGCAGTTTATTGGCAGTAGTCCAGATATGAGGTGATGAGGGCCTGTACTAAAGGGACGGCAGTGCCACAGGAGAAAAGGGAGCATACTTGAGAGATGTTGCAAAGGTGAAATCTCCAGGCATTGGCAATGGGTTGGAAATGGGGCAGAGTGAGAGATAGGGGGGAACCTAAGAGACTGGGAGGATGGTATTACCCTCTACAGTAATGAGGAAGTAGAGGGTTGGGGGTATAAGGAAAGATAATGAGTCTGGTTTTGAACATGTTTAGTTTAAGATGTCTGCTGGACATCCAGTTTGAGATGTCCAAAAGGCACCTGAAAAATTCAACTTTGGAAGTCGTGAGAGAGATTGGGGCAAAATAGGTTTATTTGAGAATCATTAGCATAGAGACTGGGATTGTAGGATAGTGATTGCTGAGGAAGGTATAGTGGGATTGCCCAGCAGCAGTGAGAGCCCAGTTGAGGTTGAACAATATAAATTTGTTGTGGACCCAGTCAGAACTGTTGTGTGATTTTCTTCACCTCCATTCAGTAGCATGTGTGCAGGAACATTGGTTGGAATGATCCAGGCTGAGCCTTGGCCAGACATATTTGGCAATATAAGGGATCTAGGGATTCAATAGAGCAAGAGAGTATGGAGTCAGATTGGTTCAACAAGAAGTCAAGACGGGGAAAAGAGGAGAGTGTGGACAGTGCAGGGTTGATTTCATGATCAGTGGACAAGACACTTAACCTCTCAGTGCCCAGGCAAGTCTCTAAGTAGGTACTATCATAGGGGGAATTTTTTCCCTGGGAGTTTCTTCTACTCCCAGAAAACATGTCTCATTCCAAAAAGTAGATTCAAGTTTAACCTGACTGTTGAGAATGCTAGAATGCTGAGTTTTGGTAGATCAGAACTCAGAATTTTGTGCTACTGAATATCTTTTAAACTAGTAGCTTTATTTCTTCCATCATTTAGGAAGAACAATATTACATGTTTATGTAGTGTTTAAAGCAAGATGCCTCTTTGTATGGATTTCTTGGACAAAGCCTTTCCTTTGTGGCCTCTCTGTTCAGAAATGATAGCTTCCACGTGAGATGCAGTACCCCTTCAACTCAACACAAAACTTTTGATACAGTTCGGATCAGCATACGTGAGGAGACTGAATTCCTACACTCCATGGGCAAGAGTTTCCCTTTAGTCTTTTTTTTTTTGGAGGGGGGAAGGCAGGGCAGTTGGGCTTAAGTGACCTGCCCAATGTCACACAGCTAGTAAGCATGTCAAGTGTCTGAGGCCAGATTTGAACTCAGGTCCTCCTGAGTCCAGGGCCGGTGCTGTACTCACTGTGCCACCTAGCTGCTCCAAGTTTCTCCTTCGTCTTGAAGTCAATAGGAGTTAAGTGGGTGAATTCAGCTGTGTCTCAAGAAAGGTTCAGAGAATCAAAAAGAGTTGGTGTATGAATTTCTTGCAAGCTGCCTCCTTGGCCAGTGATTAGTATAAAAAGATAGTCCTTGAGGCCTCCTGACCTAGTCAGTTGGAGCCGATTTGCTTACTGCCCTGCTTCTTATGAACTTGGTAAGAAATTACAGACCTCCTCATTCTGGCCTGTACTGGCCAGGTCCATGCCTCTTTACAAAGTCCTCGCTAAATCGCACAGCTTTCCTACCCAGGAGTTCTTGAATATGGAAGCCCTTTCTTTAATGGTCAAAGTTTTGATGGAGGCAGAAGAGCAGCACAAAGTTTCTAGGATCTGACTGTTTCTGTGGAAAAGGGCAGGCTGGGCTTATTCCAGTTCTGCTTGAGTAGGTGACAGCTAATGCTTATTAAGTGGTATCTTTTTTTAAAAAATCTTGATGGGTAATAGGACATCTTACAACCTCTCCTGAGTGCATTTTTAAAGCATTAAGGTCATTATTTGTTTTTTTTTGTGTCAGGTAAGGTCAGATCCCCCTTCTCCCTGTGCCCCCCCTCCTTTCTAGGTACTCCAAAGTGACATGGACTTCATGCTGTTAAGGTTGTTCAGGCACTGATTAAGATTTTATACATCAACTCCTGATCAGACATACCTAGACTCAGGTGGCTATTTTTCATTGACATTTTCCAAAGTTGTAGAAGCCCCAACCTACATTACTGGAGACCAAGGAAAAGGAGAAGATGACTTCAGGAATTATTTTGGAGCTTTGCCAAAATTTGGTATTTTTTCAAATCAGGTCCATTGCCACTAATTAAAATAGAGGTCAAGAGAGGCCTGTAGAGCTTGGTGCTTCTTGTAGTTGTAAAAAAGGGAACCTCAAAGGAAGGGGGAGGGAGTGTGAAGATTCCCTTTCATATGGAAGTGCCAGTCTTGAAGTGGCAACAAAGCATGAACTCAAAAGAGAATGTTTATAATTACCCTATGAAATTAGGGTCCAGGCTTTTGAGGTCCACTCCAGAGCCCATGGCATTCTAAAAAATGGCAAAAGTGGTTAACATCTCTGTTCTGGGCCCAGAATTCTCCCCTTTCCCGCTCCCATCCCCCTGCCTTCACAACTGTCAGGAAAAGCATCTTTCCTATGGAGGGAAAAGTACTACTTCCTCTCTCCACCCTTGGGATAAAGGGTGTTTCCTTAGAATATGCCTGACAGGTGACTGACGGGCTCTCAGTTACTAATAATGTACGTGTTTTCATGCGCATATATGTACATATATGTGTATGTTCAAATGAGATAATGTATGTCAAGTGCTTTGCAAACCTTAAAGCCCTACATGCATGAGAACCCTTAATATTATTACTATTATTAAATATGCAGATGTATACACACATACGGTATATATGTGTGTATGTGTCTGTGTGTGCACATGCACACACTACTTGCTGTGTCAGTCAGTAAGCATTTATTAAGGCCCTCAGATATGCTAGTCACTGTACTGAGGGGATACAGGGGATATAAAGAAGGGCGAAAAAAAGTCCCTGCATTCGGGGAGCTCGCAACCTCTAGGGGAGATAGCATGCAAACAACTACGCACCAACAAGATGTCGACATCTCGGATAAATGGGAGGTGATCAACAGAGGGAAAGCACTGGCATTAAAGGTGATGAGGAAGAGCTTCCTGTAGGAGGTGGGATTTGAGGTGGGACTTGCAGGAGGACATCGTAGAAGATGCAAGGAGATGTTCTGGAGGCTATTAAGTCTCCGCTGTTACATCTGGCTCCTGAGATTTGAGTTTGAGGCATATGGAAATAGCCAAGTAATAAGATATGATAACATCCTTGAAAGGATAACCTTTGCAGACCACAAAATGCCTCCCCAGACAAAGAATCCAAAACTGCAGATCAGGGGTTCTTAATATGGAGCATTTCAAGGTTTGCAAAGTGCTTTACAAAGATTATCTCATTTGAGAGTAAGTGCTATTATTATCCCCTTTTTACAGATGAAGAAACTGAGGCTGAGAGAAGTTAAGTAAAGAACTCAGGGTTACATGAGCAAGATCAGCAAGCACACCTACTATGCACTAAGGCACTGTGCCCAGGCACTGCAAATACAAAGGCAAGCAGAAAGAAACTGTCAGAACCCTAAGCTTGCGGGGAAGACAACCCATCAAAGGAAACTGGAGGGTGGAGTGGGGCAGGGGGAGATAGATGAAGATACCAACTTCAAGGACATCACATACATGTACTTGTACATACACACACATATAAAGACATTGACCATTGAATGTCCTATCCTGTCAAGACAGCCACTTGGCTGGGATGAACAATTTTATTCTGGTTTGTGGCTGCTACTTGCCCTGATAATGCAATACAATTCAACTTTGCTTTAGGGAATCCTGTTAATTTAAAAAAAATAGTTAAAACAATCCATACCAAAAAGGAAATACCAAGAGGATGAAGAACGCGCATTGCCCATCGAGTTAACCTACCAGGATTTGAAATACCTTTCTCGGAGGGATGCTGTGAGGCTCACATGAGGCGGTAGACACAAAGGGCTCCACAAACCTTAATGTGCTGGCGAAATGTCATTTATTCTCAGAGTGCAGGAATGATGTATTCTAAGTCAGAAAATGATCCCTGTTCTCAAGGAACTCACAGTCTAATGGGAGGGACAACATGCCACCAACTCTGTACACCAATCTATACATATGTGATGAACGGGAAATAATCAGCAGAGAGAGTGAGGATTCCAGGGTGACACCTAGATTGTAAGCCTGGGTGCCTGGGAGGATAATAGTGCCCTGGACCATAATAGGGAAGGTAGGAAGGTTGGAGGTATTAAAGGGAAAGAGAAGCCCTTCAGTTTGGGATGTGTTGAATTTAAGACATCTATGGAACATCCAGTCTGAGACAAACATTCTCTTACCCTCCCCCCACACCCATGTCTGTATCTCTGGTACCTGATATACACAGGGGCTTGACAAAGGATTGTTATATTTAACTTAAGGTACTCTTGAGTTATGAAAAAGAAGCAAAGGACACTATTCGTACTCTTTAAGAATTGTTGACATTCCTCTAGTACCTTACCTCACCACAGATTGCTGGTACCTGTGAAATAGGTATCATCATCCCTGTTTTAGAGATGAGGAAACTGAGGTCAGAAAGATTAAGGAGACAGTATATTATAGTGGGAAGACTCTTTCCTCTACCACTTAACTAGCTGTGTGACTTTTGTTAAGTCACTTAGCCTCTTCAGCCTCAGTTTCCTTATCTGGAAAGTGAAGGCATTGGACTGGATGGCTTCTGAGGAGCTTTCAGCTTTCTGTATGTGATCCTGTGACCAACCTAGATCTCTCCTGACTCCCAAACTGGAGTTCTTTCCACTTCACTACCATGCCTCATTTAATGAGCCAGCTGTCTAGTTAGGGATACGTTGCATTGCTAAAGCAGCAATGAAATTGTGCCGAGGCAGTATGTGATGAGTGTCATGTGGGCAGAACCATTTCAAAGCATTCCCCACCCCTCTCACAGTGCCTGCTACATGGGAAGAGCTGAATAAATGCCTGCTGATTAATTGATATTGATAAGTTAGAGTAGAATTATTTACTTCAGAAAGAGATGCTTCATTCAACCAAAAGCTGCATCCTAGGAAGCCTTTGATGAACAAGCTTCTCATAGGACATGGGGAACGTTGATTTCCCAAGAAATGGAATAGATGCAGCTTTTCAATGGTACATCTTGTGTGTGACAAGCTGTACCTGTAGTTTCTCCACTGTGAAACCTTCAATGTCCATGCCAATCCTTCCAAATTCACCATATCTTGTCCAAATGCATAATGGCCTTTCCGGGTTTCCTCTTCCTGCTACAATAGAAGGAAGTCTTCCTTGGAGGCAAAACAGCAAAATTATAGCTGTCACTTTGTCCATGAAAAGCAAAAATTAAGATAGGAAATCTCCCAACCCTTCAGGTCCTTTAAATCAAGGGGCAGAGTCTTAGTTGGGCAGTGTCCTTGGGCAGAGTAGGTACAGACAAATAGCAGCATTCAGTGCGAAACATATCTGCCTATTTGTTAAGTGATAGAACTTTTAGCCTTCTCTGTGCCCTGGGCTACATCGAAGCTGAAGATTTGTTAGCATCATTTGGTTTTCTGGGTGTTGCTAGCCATGGGCCAGTGGCTCCTAGCCAGGACTGTCCCCTGAAGTTTTCATCTCCATCCTTATTCATCTTCCCCTGTTTGACCTAATGTCTGTCCCTTGAGCCTTTGCAGAGGTGAGGGTGGAAATGGGAAGTTTTCAGTCTTAAGCATAACTTTTAGCTGTTCCAAAACTAAACCTTCTCCAGCATACCATTTAAAGGGGGTGATAGTCCCATTTTTTAATAGAATCACAGAATTGGAGAACCTGATTCAGAAATTATTTATCAACACGAGTGAACAGAAGTGCCTGTCTTTCCCCCTTGGGGATCTGATGTGTCCATTTTCTTATAACTTTTTTTTTAACTTCCTTTGTAAAATGTATTTTGCTGCAGGCCTCCACAGGACAATCATTACTTTTTTCTAGCCAAATTTCTGCCCCTTCCTGGGACTCATGAATGGAAAGAGGATTGTCTCTGGGAGGGATGTGGAAGCCCTTTGGATTTCTCCTGCTCCTATTCCAGTTAGATGGGGGGGGGGGGGTGGGAGGCGCGGAACCAGGCCTTATAGTACCCTTGAGAATTTATATCTAGAACTTGAGCTTTGAGGCCACATGTGGCCCTCTAGGTTCTCAGGTGCAGCCCTTTGACTGAATCCAAACTTCATGATTGTTTCCACCTTATGTTGTTGCATCTTGTTCATTCCTGACAACTGTTTTGCCAGGAATACCATTCACCGTTCTTTATTGGGAGTAATTTGATTCATTGTGTCTACCGTCTCGATCCCAGCCTTGGAAAAAGAGAAATCCCTTAAATAACATGATGCAAGATAGTTATTTATTATCTGCAAGAGCCTAAATGTATAGGTGGGAGGGACCCTAGAGGTCATTTCAAAATCCCCCTTATTTCAAATACAAGCATATTGAGGCTCAGGTGACTTGTCCAGTCTCATGCAGTTAGGAATGAGGGCTTGACTCCAAGTGTACTTGAGCAGACAGAGTTCTTCTAACGTAAAATAGATTTCTCTTCACCGTCAGGTCTGAGATTCAGCTCTGGATGCTTTCACGCAAACATCTAAGTACTAGCCAACCCCCAGCTCAGACTGCCTCCCAAATAATCTGATTTGGACCGTGGTAGAGGCATAGACGACCATGGGCTCTGGAGAATTCACTTCAGATAGAATACATTTTCAAATATTGTCACAACTTCTCTTACTTTCTTCCAATAACCATGCCCAGGCCCATGGGGGATACCTGACTTAAGGGCACCTTGGAGCTTTCTCATTGAAATGAATTAAATCCATGGCAACTTCCACCTGTGGGCACTGGATGCCTGGCAAGATTTTTTTTGCTACTTTAGGACCCAAGAAAGGATTATAAAATGATTTATTTTAGTGTATATTTCCCAAGTGAGAAAAGGAGAAGCATCAGGTGAAGTGTCTTGAAAAGCTGTTTGCTGATACATCTGATATTCCATAGATTGGTGGTGCAATGGATGTGATCTGGCCATACGTAGCTTGCCATACATTCGTCCAGAAGTGCCTGTTTCAAACTTTTCTCTTACAATTAGTTGCCTCCTCCCTTTGCTATGGCAGATGCTTTAGTTTTTTTTTAGTTTTTGTTTTAGTTTTGTACATGTGACATAGAGATGCATTTAATAACCCTTCCAAATGAATGAGTTCAAAATTGTCAGCCTTCTCTTTGATACGCATAGCTGCCCTCCAAGTGAAATTTTTTTTTTCAGCTGCTTACCTGGGGATAGGGGGAAAGCCAGGAAGTGGGTGTGTAAGCAACATAAATGAAATATTTGAAGTCCTGATTCTCTGCTTCCTGATTGTGAGAATCTATGGCTAAGGCAAGTCATTTATCACACAAAACTCATTATATATAGGACTTAGATTTGCTTTCCTCTCTTTTCCTTGACAGTTTCTTCCCCAACTCCTATTTCTCCTTCTCTTTCTAAATGAGTTTACCGTGTGCCCTTTTTAGAGGTTTCGCTATCTACTCCTTATTTTCAGATGGTAAAAACTGACTACTCAGTGGTTCATAGACGTAGTGAGGTTGGTGCAGTGGATAGAGTGCTAGGCCTGGACTCAGGAAGACCTGAGTTCCAATCTGTCCTCAGATATTTACCAGCTGTGTATAACTCTGGGCAAGTCACTTAACCTAAATCTGCCTTATTTTCCTTGTGTGTAATAATATCACCCACCTATGGGATTGTAGTAAGGAGAAAAGGAGTTGATGTTTGTAAAGTGCTCTGAAAACCATAACACACTATCTAAATAACTAGGGATTATTATTACTCATAGCCCTTCTACTCTGCACAGATGAGAGAGATATTTGAGATCTCATGACTAGATGCTAGGGCTTTTCACAAAGTAGCTACCTAATTGAGTTGGCTTCATCAGACTTTTACTGTGGACATTTAAAGTAAGTTAATTTCTTTTGAAAGATTAGAACATTTGCTCATCTGTCTTATAATGAAACCATGGGTGAGGTTATTCTTTCTTTATTATGGGGAAAGTCATT